>NW_026874670.1:0-167081 GCF_032173495.1 Musca vetustissima
TGTTTTATAAAGACAAACGTCGCTAGAGTGACTTTTTCATTAGAAAAAGTTAGATGAATTGATTATTTATGGAGTAAAAGTTTACTAAATTTATACATTTTAAACAAAAACTTTGCTGAATTGTGTTTTTCATTAAAATAAGTTAGCTGAATTAGCTTTTTCTTACTAAAAAGTTAGCTGAATTGAGTTTTTCAAAAAAATTCCCTTGCCGAATTAAGTTCTAATAACAAAAAACCTTGCTGAATTGAGTTTGTGTAATGAAAAACGCAGCTAAATTGAGTTTTTGAAACGAAACCCCCCTCTAAAAACAGTTTTTGTTATAAAAAACTTCGCTGAATTCAGTTTGCATTACGGCAAACATTGCAAAATATAGTTTTTCATTAAATAATGATAGCTGAATTAAGTAAAATGTTGGCTGAATTGATTTTTCTGTTCAGAAAAGTAAGCAGAACTGAGTATTTCAATACAAATACTTGCTGAATAGGGGTTTTGTATTAAAAAAAGTTAGCTGAATTGACTTTTTCAATGGAAAAAAGTAGCTGAGTTGAGTTTTTGTTATGAAACCCCTTGCTGAATTAAGTTTTTGTAAGGAAACCCCTTGCTGAATAAAGTTTTTGTAATGAAAAACTTTGCTAAATTGTATTCTTATAACGAAAACCGGCGCAAAATTCACTTTTTCATTAGAAAAAGTTTGCTGAATTAAGTAAAAATGTGGCTGAATTGATTATTTGCTTAAGAAATGTAAGCAGAACTGGGTATTTCATTAGAAATAGTTGCTGAATTGGACTTTTGCCCAAAAAAGTTAGCTGAATTGACTTTTTTCAATAGAAAACCTAGCTGAATTTATATTTTTCCCACAAAAACCTAGCTGAATTGATATTTCTTGCACAAAAACTTAGCTGAATTGATATTTTCTTTATAAAAATCTGACTGAATTATGAATTCCAATTGAACAACATTGCTTAAAATACATTTACCATGGAAAAAAACTTTGCTGAATTAGAATTTTCTAAAGCAAAAATTTGCTGAATAGACCTGCACTAATGAGTATACATACAAAATTTGCTTTTATCCTCTTATTCATTAAGAATGTTCATTTTTTATATATTAAATTCCTTGCTCAGTTCCTCCAAATAACAAAAATATGACATTCATTTAATTTCAGCCTAAAAATAGGCAACAGTTTTTACAATTATCTATTTTTAATTTAATTTGTTATTCTAAAGGCAATTTTAAAAATATGTTTGTAATTTTTTTCACAAAAATAATTAAAATCGTCGACCATATGTTCCATTTCCAAAATTATCCCTCAACTAGTCACACTCTCAACCTAAAAGTATGCCACAAAAATATATCATCAGCAATTATAAAAAGAAGTACAGTTGTGTGGACAAATTTTTTACCTCTAGCTGCTACAATTTATTTCTGTTTTTTTTTACTATTTTTGCAAAATGTCTGCCCGTTGGCATTTCGCGTTGTGACATTTATCCACCCAGCAAATAAAATTAAATGCAGCCCAAAAGCTAACAACAATAACAGCCCAACAACAAGAGCTGGGAATAAACTGAATTTCCAGGGGAAAGAGAGCGAGAGTGATGGAAAGGGAGAGAGGGAAAAAGGGAGTAAAGGAAAATACTGACAAGTTGATGACTAACTACGACAGCCTATGGCGGTCACTGTGTCACTCTGTCATCAAAAAAAAAAAACTACGGCTCAAGTAAAGCCAAGCAATGGGAACTCACACACGGAAGATGTGTGCGTGAACAAAAATAAACAGCAGCAACAACAACAATGTTTTTCCAGAGTTTTAAGGTTAATCCAGTCGACGGTAGCAGCAGTAAATGCCAAAAAGTATGCCAGTATTATTACTGGCAGGTGAATGAATAGACAGGTGGGTTAGGTCACTGGGTAGGTTAGGTTAGGAATGGTAAAGAAAATTACCAAAGTAAATTGCCTTCAAGGATATTTACTTTGAGGATTTTTAAAGGAATTTTAGATGAAGATTTCTTTAAGAACAGGAATTTAAGGGCATAGAATGTGAACTTTTAGATCAATTAAAACTGACATAAATATTATTTGGATATTTTTTCCGATATAAAATATTATCTGAATATTTTTTTCGAAGATAAAATATTATCTTTATATTCATTCCGATGGAAAATATTATTTAGATAATTTTCTTATGGGAACGTTTCTTCAGATAATATTTTTTTTTTGTAAACAATATCATCTAGATAATTTTTTCCTATAAAAATTTTTATCCCGTTAATTTTTTCTTATAGATAATATTATCTTTCTTAATAATATTATGTAGATAAAATATTTCTGGGAAAATGTTATTAAATTTTCCTTATAGAAAATATTATCTAGATAATTTTTATCTTATAGAAAATAGTATCTAAATAATTTTTATCTTATAGAAAATATTATCTATATTCTTCTCATAAAAAATATTATTTAAATATATTTTTCTCACAGAAAAATATTATCTAGATAAACGATTGTTATAGAAAAACTTATTTAGTTATTTTTTTCTTATAAAAAATATCAACTAGATAATTATTTCGTACAGAAAGTATTATCTAGATAATATTTTCTTATGGAAAATATTAAGATAATTGCTTCTTATTGAAAATATTATCTAGATAAATTTTTCTTAAAAAAAGATAAATTTTTCTGAAAAATGTTATCAAGACAATTTTCTTATATTAACTAGATAAATGGTTCCTACAAAAATATTATCTAGATAAATTTTTCTTAAAAAATATTTCCTAGATAAATTTTTCTTAAAAAAATATTATCTAGATAAATGTTTCTTATAATTTATATTATCTATATAAGATTTTCTTATAAAAATATTATCTAGATTATTATTATAGAAAATATTATCTAGATAATTTTTTTGGATATTGTCTATAAGAAAAAATATAGATATTTTTTTATGAAAAAAATATTATCTAAATATTTTTTTTTCATAGAAAATATTAAATAGATAAATGCTTCTTATATAAAATATTACGTAGATAAATCTTATAGAAAATATTATCTAAATAATTTCTTTTTATTGAAAATACTATCTAGATAATTTTTTTTCGATATTTTCTATAAGAAAACATTAACTTAAGAAAAACTGTATCTAAAGAATTTTTTCTTATAGAAAATATCTAGAATTTTTTTCTTATAAATAATATTATGTATATAAGATTTTCTTATAAAAATATTATCTAGATTATTTTTTATTATAGATAATTTTTTATGATATTTTCTATAAGAAAAAATATAGATAATTTTTTTTATGAAAAAAATATTACTAAATATTTTTTTCATGGAAAATATTATCTAGATAGATGGTTCTTATTGAAAATATTATACAGATAATATGTTTCTTATGGAAAATATTATGTAGATAAATTTTTCTTATAGAAAATATTATCTAAATATTTTTATTGAAAATCCTATCTAGATAATTTTTTTCGATATTTTCTATAAAAAAAAAACATTATCTTAAGAAAAATTGTATCTAAAAAATTTTTTCTTATTGAAAATATCTAGAATTTTTTTCTTATAAATAATATTATGTATATAAGATTTTCTTATAAAAATATTATCTAGATTATTTTTTATTATAGAAAATATTACTAGAGAAATTTTTTTCGATATCTTCTATAAGAAAAAATTATATAGATATTTTTTTTTCTTATGAAAATATGTATTTAAACAATTGTATCGTATAAATCTTGTGGAAAATGTTATCAAGATAAATGTTTATTATAGAAATTAGTATCTACATAATTTTTTTTTATAGAGAATTTTATATAGATAGTTTTTCTTATGGAAAATATTATCTAGATAATTATTTCTTATTTGAAATATTACCTAGATAAATTGTTCTTATAAAAAAATATTATCTAGATAATTTTTCTTTTAGTAAATAGTGTCTAGATGATTTTTCATTTAGAAAATATTATCTAGATAATTTTTCATTCAGATATTATCTGGATAATTTTTTATTTTACAAAATATTATCTAAAAAATTTCCCCTATAGAGAATATTATTTAGATAATTTTTCCTATAGTAATAATTACCTAAATATTTTTTTTTATTTTAAAAAATATTATATAGATAATTTTTTATTACAAGAAATATTATCTAGACAATTTTTTTTAAGAAAATTTTATCTAAATAGTTTTTTATTTTATGAAATTTTATCTAGATATTTTTATTCTTTGCGAAAATTTTATCTAGATAATTTTTTCTTTTAGGAAATTTTATCTAGAGTAAATTTTAATACTTTTTCTTATAGAATGTATTACTTAGATAATTTTTTCTTATATAAAATATTATCTAGAAAATTGTTGCTTATAAAAAATATTATCTATATAATTTTTGCTTATAGAAAATATTATATAGATATTTTTCTTATAGAAAATATTATCTAGATATTTTTTTCATATGGAAAATAATATCTAGATAATTTTTTCTTATCAAGAAAAATTATCTAGATTAATTTTTTTGTGAAAAAAATATCATCTAGAAAATGTTTTTTCTTAGAAAATTATTATCTAGAAATTTTTCTTATAAAAAATATTATCTAAAAATTTTTTCTTATAAAAAAAATATTATCTAGATATTTTTCCTAACCTCATTACGTTCATATTTTTGTTCCATTGCCAAAAAATCAAAGGCAATCAATTTCTAATCAAGCCGCAATTATCGTACCTTCATGTCTCCTGATGTACTTTCATTGTCTTGGTCTGCTTCTTCTTTCACTTTATCAATAAATTTTGTGAAGTAATTTAAGACATTTTTTTATTTGTTATTGTTTATCAATAACAACAATAACGAATATTATAATGGCATGTTGAAATTTTTGGTATGCACGAGTTACCAAAAAAACAGCTCAACTTTTGTTTTTGGTAACTCTTCTCTTCTTTCCAAATAGTAGCCATTTAAATTGTGTTTTGCATGTATTTAAAAAGCAATTAAATTTAGCATGCCTACTTTTAGGCTGGCTGTATTAAATATATTTTACAAAAAAAAAAACAAGCCTTTTAATTGGCAGTTTATGGATTCCAACAAAAAAAATGTGTTTCATTTTTTTGTTACAAAACGTTGACCATTTATTTTTTTGCCTCTGTCCACAACCCTGAACTCGATTTCATTGACATTGTAGAAAATTTATTGCACACAGCGAAGAACGTTGCCTACATTTAGGCTGCGTAGTTTATAATTAATTATATGGATTTTATAATTAATGACATGCAGGTTTATTTTGGTGTACAGGCTATACAAAGATTGCCTTGATTTTTTTTCTAAAGATAATATGGAATTTAATAAACTAATTTTTTTTTTTTCAAAAAAATATGAAAAATATATTTTTTATTTAATACATTTTTTAATGTACTCAATAATATTTACGTTTGCAAAAAATAATTTACCACCTTTTTCATTGGGAAAAATTACCAAGATAAAATTTTTTTTGTTAAAATTTTTTTTATAAAATAACTTCTATAAGAAGAAATTTATCTAGATAATATTTTCTATAATAAACAATTATCAAGTTATATGTATATAAGTAAAATGATATGGTATTATACATTATAAGAAAAAAAAATTGTCTAGATAACATTTTCTATAAGAAAAAAATGTTTCGATAAAATTTTTCATAAGAAAAAAATTACCTACATAATTTTTTTCTACCTACATAATTTTTTTTCTTATAGAAAATATCGAAAAAATTACATAGATAATATTTTCGTTGTTTAGATAAAATTATTCTTAAGAAAAAAATATTTAGATAATAATTGTTATAAGAAAAATTTATCTAGATAGTATTTTCTATAAGCAAAAATACTATCTAGATAATATTTTATAGAAGAAAAAATTATCTAGATAATACTCTATATTAGACAAAATTCTCTAGATAATATTTTCTGATAAGAAAACATTAACTATATAATATTTTATAGAAAAAATTATGTAGATAATATTTTTAAAGAAAAAATTATCTAGATAATATTTTTATAGAAGAAAACTTATCTAGATATTTTTTATAAAAAAAATTTGTATAAAAAAAACTTATCTAGATAATATTTAAAAAAAATTATATAAATAATATTTTTATAAGAAATTATTATCTAGATAATAGTTCAATAAAAAAAATTATAGACAATATTTTCAAGACGAAAAAATTATCTAGATAATATTTTATATAAGAAAATATTATCTAGATAATATTTTATATAAGAAAAAAGTCTCTAGATAATATTTCCTAAAAAAATATTCTAGATAATATTTTTATACAAAAATTATCTAGATAATATTTTTATACAAAAATTATCTAGATAATATTTTTATAAAAAATTATCTACATAATTTTTTATAAAAAAATTATCTAGATAAATTTTATAAAAGAAAAAATTATCTACATAAAATTTTCTATAAGAAAAACTTATCTAGATAATATTATCTAAAAGAAAAAATATCTAGCAACTATTATTTTATATAAGAACAAATTATCTAGATAATATTTCCAGATAAGAAAAACCAATTATAATATTTTCAAGAAGAAAAAAATTATCTAGATAATATTCTCTATAAGGAAAAATTATCTATCTAGATAATATTTTCTTTAAGAAAAAATCATCTTATTTTCTATAAGAAATAAATTATCTAGATAACACTTTGTATAAGAAAAAATTATATATTAAAGTAGAAGAAAAAATATCTAGATAACATTTCGTATAAGACAAAGTTATCTAGATAATATTTTATATAAGAAAAAAAATATTTAGATAATATTTTATATAAGAAAAATTATCTATATGATATTTTCTAAAAGAAAAAATTATCTAGATAATATTGTCTATGAGAAATAATAATCTAGATAATATTTTCTAAAAGAAAAAAAACATATAGATAATATTTCCTTTAAGCAGAAATTGTCTATATAAAATTTTCTATGAGAAAAAATTATCTAGATAATATTTTAATAAGAAAAAATTATCTTAGTAATATTTTATATAAGAAAAAATATCTAGATAATATTTTACATAAGAAAAAACTATCTAGATAATATTTTATATAAGAACAAATTATCTAGATAGTATTTCCTGATAAGAAAAAAAATTATAATATTTTCAAGAAGAAAAAATTATCTAGATAATATTCTCTATAAGGAAAAATTATCTACATAATATTTGCTTTAAGAAAAAATCATCTTATTTTCTGTAACAAATAAATTATCTTTATAATATATTCTATAAAAAAATTATCTGAAAATATCATCTGCGACAAAAAATGTTCTTGATAATATTATCTATTAAAAATTATCTGAAAATATCTTCTGTGAAAAAAATTATCTAGATAATATTTTCTATAAGACAAAGTTTTATAGATATTTTTTGTATGAAAAATTATCTAGATATTTTCCAGAGGAAAAAATTATCTAGATAATATTTTCATTAAGAAAAAATTAAATTTGATATTATTTTCTATAAGAAATAAATAATCGAGATAATTAGAGATAATATTTTTTATATGACAAAATTTTATAAATAATATTTTCTGTAAGAAAAATTTATCTAGATAATATTTTTTGTAAAAAAGTTATCTAGATTATACAAAAAAATATGTAGATAATATTTTCAATACAAAAAAATTATCTAAATAATATTTCCAACACAAAAAATCATTTAGATAATATTTTCCGAAAGAGAAAATGAGCCAGGTAATATTTTCGAAAAGAAAAAAAATTATCTAGATAATATTTTCTATAAGAAAAATTATCTAGATAATATTTTTTTTTTTTTTGAAAAAATTGTGCAGAAAAAATATCTAGATAATATTTTTAGGATATATATATATATATATATATAATATTTTCTCTAGGAATAAATTATCTAGATAAATATTCTTCTAAAAATAATTATTTTTCTTCACCACAATTTTGTTGTGGTTGTATTTTCTTAAAGCCTCTTCAATTTTCGCCAACTTGCGTGACATTGTTTCTTGTTATCGTAACCTTGGGTTCCTAATACGGTTTAGAAAACAAACCAAGAAATAAATGAAAGAATGAAAAAAAAACCAAAAGAGAAAAAAACAATTCCCCATCACGTGCCTAAGTGGGTGGATGGCAGGCTGGCTCATAGCCTGCCTGCTTGCCTCGTAATCGTAACAAAAAAGGCGCTATCGCCTTTTTTTCTAATGATGGCATGATGATGTTAGATTTGTCTGCTGTTTAGGCTTCTTCTTCTTCTCTCTTTTTGTTCTTGCTAGGTGATTATGACTTCATGACAGCCGTAATGAGTTGCTGTTCAAAGTTCTCCAACAACACACAATATAATAATCTTAGAGTAAGTTTGGCGGGGATTGGAAAACTTTTGGTTTGATAAAAGTTTCTCGTTACAAGAAATTTTAGGAAGATAAAAAAAATAATTTCGAAATTTTCTTAAAAAAATCCAATTTTTTATTTCAAAATAAAATTGAGCATTTTTTTTTTAAATCATCAAATTTTCAATTAAAAAAAAATTCAATTAATTGAAACAATTTAACCAAAAAATTAGATACATTTCATCATCAAGCTGACACAGAAGATGATATCTTGTTTGATTTTGTCTGAAAAACAAACAAGCCAACACACAAAAAAAATACTTAAGTGTTTTAGATAAAACAGAAAAAATAACAACAAATAATTGTTGTTATAAAATTATTTATATAGAACACCAGCCGAACCCATTTTTTTCTAAGCGATAAGAGCGAGTGCCGCTCGCTCTCTGTGGGTTTTGCTGACAAATAATTATTATTAAAAATATAAAAAATAAATACATTTTACAATATCAAAAGGAAGGGGAGAGAAGTAGGGGGGTGTTGGTGGTGGTGATGTTAGGCTAGATAACTGAAATGCCGCCATATTACAACAAATAACAACAACTACGACAGCAACAACATGAAACGATATCTGGCACCTCATACATTTTTTTTGCCCACATTTTGACATCTGCCAGAGAGAATAGTAGAAGAAGAACCTATCTCTCCGATGACATTGAAATGAGTTTTTGGCAAAAGGGGAGAAGAAGGTGAATGAAGGGAGCCAGGGTGGTGATGGTTGTCATTACCACACATCATCTTTGACGGAAGTACCGGAACAGATAAATACGATACCTCAACATTAACAGATGTGTAACAATGAATTCTGTGGTGAAAGAAAATATGTGATAAGGAATGTGTGTGTTTTTGTTTTATAGCAGTAAGACAACAACAACAACAATAAGTAAGATAAGAATTTGTTCTTGTTTTTTTCAGATAGACATTGAAATATATTGTGGGAGGTTGGTATACACAATAGAAAAATTATTGATTTTTGAGTGGGATATTATCTAGATAATCTTTCTTTCTGGAAATATTATCTAGATATTTTTTCGTATAAATAATATTATACAGATAATTTTTTTCTTCTTATAGATAGTATTCTCTAAATATTTTTTTCTTATAGAAAATATTATCCAAAAAATTTTTCTTGAAAGAAATATTATCTTATAGAAAATATTATCTAGATAATTTTTCTTAAAATAAATATTATCTTTAGAAAATAGTATCTAGATATTTTTTTCTATTGAAAATTTTATCTAGATATTTTTTTTTCTTATAGAAAATATTATCTAGATATTTTTTTCTTATAAAAAATATTATCTAGATAATTTTTTCGTATAGAAATATATTCTAGCTAATTTTTCTTATAAAACATATTATCTAGATAATTTTTTATAGAAAATATTATCTAGATAATTTTTCTAATAGAAAATATATCTAGATATATTATCTAGATAATTTTTCTAATAGAAAATATTATCTAGATAATTTTTTCTTATTGAAAAATATTATCTAGATAATTTGTTATCTAAATAATTTTTCTTATAAAAATATTATCTAGATAATTTTTTCTTATAGCAAATATTATCTAGATAATTTTTTATTACAGAATATATTATGCAGACATTTTTTCTATAGAAAATGTTATCTAGATATTTTTTTATATAATAAAATTATGTAGAAAATTTGTCTTATAACACTATTATCTAGATATTTTTTCTTATTGAAAATATTATCTAGATAATATTTACTCATAGAAAATATTATCTAGATAATTTTTTCTGATAGAAAATATTATCTAGATGATTTTTCTTACAGAAAATTGTATCTGGATAATTTTTCTTACTGAAAAAATTTTCTAGATAATTCTTCTTTTAGAAAATATTGTCTAGATATTTTTTTCATATAGAAAGTATTACCTAGAAAATTTTTTTCCTATACAAAATATTATCTAGATAATTTTTTCATAATTTTTCTTATAGAAAATATTCTCTAGATAATATTTTCCCATAGAGAATATTATCTAGATACTTTTTCTTATAGAAAATAGTATCTAGATAATATTTTCCCATAGAAAAAAAAAATCTAGATAATTTTTCTTTTTGAAAATACATCTAGATATTTTTTCTATAAGAAAAATTATTTAGATAATGTTAGCTCATAGGAAATATTATCTAGATACATTTTTCTTATAGGATAATTTTTTTCATTCTAGATAATTTTTTCATTTAAAAGAAATGTTATTTATATAATTTTTCTTAATAAAAATATTATCTAGATACTTTTTTCTTATAGAAAATATTATCTAGATAATTTATTCTTATTGAAAATATTATCTATATAATTTTTTCTCATAAAAAATATTATCTAGATAATTTTTTCTTATAGAAAATATTATCCGGATAATTTTTTTCTATAGAGAATAGTATCTAGATAATTTATCTTATAGAAAATAGTATCTAGATAATTTATCTTTTTGAAAATACATCTAGATATTTTTTCTATAAGAAAATTTATCTAGATAATGATAGCTTATAGGAAATATTATCTAGATACATTTTTCTTATAGGATAATTTTTTCATTCTAGATAATTTTTTCTTTTAAAAAAATTTTATTTATATAATTTTTCTTAATAAAAATATTATCTAGATACTTTTTTCTTATAGAAAATATTATCTACATATATTTTCTTATATTTAATATTATCTATATAAATGTTGCTTATCGAAAATATTATCTAGATAATTTTTAAATATAGTAAATATTATCTACATGTTCATTTCTCATAGAAAATATTATCTACATAATTTTTTCTTATATATAATTTGTATCTAGATAATTTTTCTAGATAAAAAATATTATGTAGATAGTGTTTTATATAGAAAATATAATCTAGATATTTTTCCTATAAATATGTTATCTAGATAATTCTTTCTTGTCAAGAAATATTATCTAGATAATTTTTTTATAGAAAATATTATCTAGATAATTTTTTATAGAAAATATTATCTAGATAATTTTTCTTATAAAAAATAAAATAATTTTTTCTGTTAGAAAATATTATCTAGATAAAAATGTTATCTAGGTAATTCTTTCTTATCAATAAATATTACGTGGATTTTTCAAAATTATTTTTTTAGAATCTAGCGTGGATTTAAAAAAATTAATTTTTCAATACCTAGAATTTGGCTGGATAGTTTTAAAAAAAAATTATTCCGATATTTTTTTACAGAAAAAAAATTATACGGATATTTTTCAAATAAAATATATATTTAAAAAAAATATATCCGGATATTTTTCAAAGAAGAAAACAATTATCCGGATATTATTCGTAGAAAAAAATTATTCGGATATTTGTCTAGAAAAAATAAGGCGGTTCATTAAAATATCCGGATATTTTTCAAAAAAAATATCCGGATATTGTTCAAAGAAGAAAAAAATATCCGGATATTATTCGTAGAAAAAATTATTCGGAAATTTATGTAGAAAAAATTAGTCGGTTCATTAAAATATCCGGACATTTTTCAAAGAAAAAAATTATCCGGGTATTGTTCGTAGAAAAAATTATCCGGATATTATTCGTAGAAAAAATTATTCGGATATATGTCTAGAAAAAATTAGCAGGTTCAATAAAATATCCGGATATTTTTCAAAAAAAAAAAATATCCGGATATTTTTCAAAAAAAAATATCCGGGTATTTTTCAAAGAAAAAAATTATCCAGATATTGTTCGTAGAAAAAATTATTCGGATATTTGTCTAGAAAAAATTATCCGGTCCATTAAAATATTCGGATATTTTTCAAAGAAAAAAATATCCAGATATTTTTTAAAGGAAAACATCCGGTTATTTTTTTCGTAAAAAAATTATCTGGATAATATTTTTCTATAGAAAATAATTACTCGACTTCAATTTTTCATAGAAAAAAATATCCGGATTTTTTTTCATAGAAAAATTTTATCCGAAATAAATATTCGGGTATTTGTCAAAAAAAGTATCAGATTTTTTTCTTGATAATTATTATTCGAAAAATATTTTTTCTTAAGGGGAAATTTATTTATTTATTAAATTATACCACACGATCTACCCTAATGTCCACTAAACTACAACGGGTATGAGTACATCAAGTATGATGACGACAACGATACAGAAGTAGACAACATGTGCGAACGGGTTGTTGGGTGCTTCACAATTTTTTATGTAAATTTTCTCAAGTACTAAAATACGAAACTTTAATAGCCATTTACATAGAGCTATACACACACACATATGTATGTGTGTATGTATGTATGTAGAGATATGTACGAATGTATACAATAATCTAAAAAAGGTGTTGAGACACTTATATGTGCACACAACTGGGGAACTGGAAAACGAATGGGGTGTTGGAAGGAAGTTGGGTAGAATTACAAAATATCCTTCCAACACCTTGCAGAGTAAATCTTCTATAGCAATATTTACGCACACACACATATACAATTACAAAAATATATTTCGTGTTACGAGAAAAGGGGAATTAAGGAAGGTGTGAGAGAAAATAAAATTTATTTGATTTTTTGTAAATACCGAATTCGGATACAAAGTAATCTCGTAATTTCGTTTTCGATCTCTTAATCGGCTCTTCCCTCGGATGATGTATGGTCAACTGATCACCATCGGCCGAGATGATCGTTTCAGTGGTTGGCGACAATGCATACTGTTCCAGCAGACGACGTTCCTGATCCTGTTCGGTGCTGGCCGACGATTCCTGATCTTCGGCGCTCGCCTTTGATTCGGATTTCAATTTCAGCAGCTGTTGTGTGACAAAAAGTTTTTGGGCATTTTCTTCGGCTTCCTTTTGTTTTTTGAAATCTGATTGGAATTTTTTGTTTTTGGTTTTACAATTTGGTTGGTGAGATGGTGGTGTGTTGTTGTTTTTGTTGTTGTTGTTAGTACGTAATCAAAGAAAAATATTTTGAAAAAATAAACAAGAAATTTCAATTAATAATTTTCTTTTGGGATGTTAATAGAAAAAAACAACCAAATTGAAACGAAAAAGAGAAATGTTAAAAAATTAGCTAAAACATGGGTGTAGGCATGACGGGGGACCTGGCGCGGATGTTGGTGAAAAGCAAAGAAAATTCGAAAAAATAAAGAAAAATATTGGACAGAATAAATATGATTATTTTTATAGAAAACCGGATTTTTTATAAAAATATCCGGATAACATTATTATAGAAAAAACTATCCGGATTTTATAAAAAAAAATTATCCGGATATTTTTTATAAAAAAAAAATTATCCGGATATTTTTTATAGAAAACAATTATCCAGATATTTTTTATAGAAAAAAAATATCCGGATAATATTTTGTATAGAATAAAAATTATCCGGATAAAATTTTTTATAGAAAAAAATTATTCGGATAAAATTTTTTTGGAAAAAAATTATCCGTATATTTTGTATAGAAAAAAAATTATCCGTATAAAATTTTTATATCAAAAATTATCCGGATAATATTTTTATAGAAAAAAAATTATCCGGATAATATTTATTATAGAAAACAAATTATCCGTATAATAATTTTTTATCTGAATATATTTATTTTTTTATAAAAAAAAATTATCCGAATTAGATTTTTAAAGAAAAAAATTACCCGGATAATATTTTTTATAGAAAAAATTTATTCGGATAAAATTTATTTGTAGAAAAAAATTATCCAAATAACAGTTTTTATAGAAAAAAATTATCCGAATATTTTTTATAGAAAAAAATTATCCGGATAAAAATTTTTATAAAAAAAATTATCCAGATAATAATTTTCATTAAAAAAATTATTCGGATATTTTTTATAAAAAAAATTATCCGGATAATATTTTTTAAAGAAAAAAATTATTCGGATAAATTTTTTTTTTGGAAAAAAAAATTATCCGAATAATATTTTTTATACAAAAAAATTTTCGGATAATATTTTTTATAAAAAAAATTATTCGGATAATGTTTTTATAGAAAAAAATTATTCGGATAAATTTTTTTTTTTTGGAAAAAAAAATTATCCGAATAATATTTTTTATACAAAAAAATTTTCGGATAATATTTTTATAGAAAAAAATTATCCGGATAATATTTTTTATAGAAAAAATATCCGGATAATATTTTTTATAGAAAAAATTATCCGGATAATATTTTTTATTTTTAAAAATTATCCGGATAATATTTTTTGTAGAAAAAAAATGTTCCGGATAAAATTTTATCGAAAAAAATTACCGGGATATTTTTTATAGAATAAAAATTATCCGGATAAAATTTTTTATAGAAAAAAATTATCCGGATAAATAGAAAAAAAAATTATCCGGATAACTTTTTTATAGAAAAAAAATTATAGAAAAAAAAATTATACGGATAATATTTTTATAGAAAAAAAAATTATCCGGATAATATCTTTATAGAAAAAAAAATTATCCGGATAACCTAACCTCGAAATTTTTTCTATAAAAAATTTTATCTGATTAATTTTTTATAAAAAATTTTAATTGTATAATTATATTATTTTTAAGACACAACAATTATCCGGATAGTATTTTTTTATAGAAATAAAAATATCCAAATAAAATTTTTTATAGAAAAAATTATCCGGATGTGATTTTTTTATAGAAAAAAAAATTATCCGGATAAAATTTTTATAGAAAAAAATTATCCGGATAAAAATTTTTATAGAACAAAATTATCCGCATAATATTTTTTATAGAAAAAAATTATACGGATAATATTTTTATAGAAAAAAACTGATTCGGATAATATTTTTTATAGAAAAAAATTATAACGATAAGATTCTCTATAGAAAAAAATTATCCGGATAATATTTAATATGGAAAAAATTATCCGGATACATTTTTTATAAAAATTATTCGCATCAATTTTTTTCTATAAAAATATTATCCGGATAACTTTTTTCTATAAAAAATTATCAATTTATAACTTTTTATAGAAAAAAATTATCCGGATAAATTTCTTTTATAGAAAAGAAATTATCCAAATAAAATTTTTATAGAAAAATTTATCCAGATTATATTTTTTATAGAAAAAAATATCCGGATATTATTTTTATAGAAAACAATTATCCGGATAATATGTTTTATAGAAAAAAATTATATAGATAAAATTGTTATAGAAAAAAAATTATTCGGATAATATTTTTCATAGAAACAAAATTATCCGAATATTTTTCATAAAAAATATTTTTATTGAAAAAAAATTATCCGAATAATATTTTTATATAAAAAATTATCCGAATATTTTTTAAAGAAAAAAATTATCCGGATAAAATGTATTATAGACAAAAATTATCCGAATAAAATTTATTATAAAAAAAATATCCGGATATAAAACAAATTATCTGGATAATTTTTTTTTATATCCGGATATTTAAAAAAATGATCCATTTTCCCAAAAAAAAAAAAATAAAATCTTATCTACACCAAAAAAAAAAAAATATACAAAATAAATCACAGACGATTATAAATAAATACAAAAAGTGGTAATTTATTTACCATATCAGCGATAGCAATTATCAAAAAGTGTTAATTAATCTATTTGCAATAATAAAAAAACAATGCAACAAACTGATAAAAAACAGAAAAAATGAAAAGCCAAATTGGTGAGTAAATAAGTGTGTGTTTATATAATAGACAACATTTTTTAAAAATAAAAAAAATATTTGAAATAAAAAAATGAAAATAAAAATTAACAACTTCAATGGAGGTACCCTCCCCTCTCCTCCATCAACAAACGGAGTTATAGCTGCCTGCGACTGCTGTTAAAGGCTGCAGTGCAGTCGAATTGCTACGCACAAGAAAAAAATGTTTTATTGTCCACAGTTTTATGATTTTTTTTATTTCTTTGCGAAATGGTTTCATTTTTAATTGTGAAATTCATTCATTTGTCCATTACTCCCCGTTAAGTGGCGTAATAATTTATGGGAAAAAAGTGTTTCAGTTTTTTTTTTCATTTTTTATTTTCTGTTGATGCAAAACTAAAAAGAGAAAAACTCTGACCAATGCATGTGGATAGGCAAAATGGCAATAAAAATACAACAACAACAACAATAATAAAATGAAATAAAAAATATTAAATGAAACGTGCTTTTTTGCCAGAAAACAGAAATATTCAATTGTTTTGTGTTCGCACAGGCCATTGTGGTTCGCCAGTCCGTCCGTCCGACACATATATAACTGTATTTATTTTGAAAAATTACATTTATCGTCACACATTTACACAATTGTTGGGCTTGCAAAATAACTAATTTAAATGTAGGCAAATGGAAAATCGAATGCAATGGGGCAACAAAAATATTCGGATAATATTTTTAATAGTAAAAGAATTAAAACTATTTTTATAAAAATATCCCAATAAATTTTCTTATACAAATTTTTTATACGAATAATTTTGCCTATAAATAATTATTAATCGCATAATTTTTTCAATAAAAAATTTTATTTGGATAATTTTTTTCTATAAAAATATTAAACAGAGCTTTTTCGTACAAAGTAATATTGGGATAATTTTTTTCCATAAATTATTTTTCTATGAAAAACAATATCCGGATAATTTTTTTCTTTAAAAAATATTTTTTTCTTATATAAAAATATCAGAATAATTTTTTTCAATAAAATTTTTTATAGACTATTTTTTATACAATTTTTTTTATAAAAATTATTATGTTTTTGCAAAATAGTCAGGCTTAATCCCAGTTTGTTGTTTTTATAAAAAACAACTATTTATTAGTGGGGAATGTATTTGTTTATAGTTTCGGATCTCGCCACTGATCCTCATCAGTTCCCTTAGTTTTTTTTGTTGGGATATTCTCCCCAGAAGCTATTAATAGCTTCTTTGCAAAAAACCTTTCAAACCCAAATGTCTCTTGTGACAATTCGAAGTTCTTATGTTACCAGCGATACGACAACAATTTTTTTCAATAAAAATTTTTATAGACTATTTTTTATACAACTTTTTTTATAAAAATTATTATCCGGATAATTTTTTTATAAAAATTATTATCCGTATAATTATTTTTTGCTATAAAAAATATTATCCGGATAATTTTTTCTATAAAAAATAATAACCGGATAATTTTTTTTCTATAAAAAATATTATCTGGATAATTTTTTTCTATAAAAATATTATCTGGATAATTTTTTTCTATAAAAATATTATCCGGGTAATTTTTTTCTATAACAAATATTATCCGGATAATTTTTTTTTTTAATATTATCCGGATAATTTTTTTTTTAATATTATCCGGATAATTTTTTCTATAAAAAAATATTATCCGGATAATATTTTTCTATAATAAATAATATTCGAATAATTATTCGGATAATTTTAATTCTATAAAAAATATTATGAGGACTATTGTTTTTTTTTTTTTTATGAAAAATATTCTCCTTATAATTTTAGTTCTATAAAAAATATTATTCTGATAAATTTTTTTCTATAAAAAATATTATCCGGATAATTGTTCCCTATAAAAAATATTATCCGGATAACTTTTTTCTTTAAAATATGTTATCCGGATAATTTGGTTATATAAAAAATATTTTCCGGATAATTTTTTTCTATAAAAAATATCTATAAAAATTTTATCCCGATAATTTTTTTCTATAAAAAATATTATCCGCATAATTTTTTCTATAAAAAATATTATCCGGATAATTTTTTTCTATAAAAATTCTATACGCATAGTTTTGTTTTCTAAGAAAAATAATATCCGGATATTTTTTCTATAAAATTAAATTTCAATAAAATCTTTTCTATAAAAAATTTTATCCGGGTAATTTTTTTCTGTGAAAAAAATATTATCCGTATAGTTTTTTGTGAGAAAAATAATATGCGGATAATTTTTTATTAAAGTTTTATCCGTATAATTCTTTTCTTTAAAAAAATATTATTCGGATAATTTTTTTTCAATGAAAAATTTTATCCGGATAATTTTTTTCTATAAAAATTATAATCCGGATAATTTCTTCCTTTAAAAAATATTATTCAGGTATAAAAATTATAATCCGGATTTTTTTTTTTTTTTTTGTCTTTGAAAATATCCGGGTATAAAAATTAAAACCCGTATAATTTTTTCTATAACAAAAATAATATCCGCATAAATTTTCTTTCAATTAAAATAATATTCGTATAACTTTTTTCTATGAAAAATGTATTTTTTTTCTTTAAAAAAATATTATCCCGATAATATTAACCGGTTAATCTTTTAAAATCTTGTCCTGTTAATCTAGGCTGATTATTTGCTAATTTGCCACCCATTATATGTGTTTGTAAACCACCACAGAAACAACTATCCAACCTGAAATTATGCTATCCCTTGACACACCCAACCCTCTTCACCCCCTTCACCCCCTTCACCCACCACACACACCGCCATGCCAAAAAAAATGTTTCCATGAATTTCAATTTTTCCAGTTCAGTAGGAAATTTTATAAAAAATTTACAACCATGGCCCTAAATGTGGGTCTGTGTGTGAGCTTGAATGGTTTTGTGGCTAACAAAGGGGGGAAGGAGTCTGTGGCTTGGTGTTGGTGGCACATCTGAAATAAAAGGTAATTTTGTCGACGTTCGGAGGTGGTTCGTTACATTGACATTGACGTTTATTGGGCCGAACCCCAGTCCAAGTGCAAATAAATGAAAGTACATCGTCAATAACAAAATGCAACAAAAACAACACCAACAACCACTACAACAAAAGCAAATATATATTTTTCCCCTCAAAGTCATTTTGTTGTAAAGTGGCTTTTGTTTTTTTTTAAGAGGGACTTCTTTCAAAGCTCACCACTACAAATCGGATGACAAAAGAAAAAATGAAAAGCGGAGGGAAAAATATTAATTAATTCAAGGAGAATAACATATAGATGTATGCCAACGCAAAACAAAACAGAATAAAAATAATCAATAAAATATTGAAAATTGTTTATCTTTTGAAATCGGAAAAACTTTTCAATGAAGTGAGGAGGTTATGTCAAGGGAGAAAAAATATTCGGATTACATTTTTTTAATTGGAAAAAAAAAATTTTCAAAAAAAAAATCAAGCAAAAATTATCCGAATAATAGGTTTTTGTAGAAAAAAAAATATGCGGTTAATTTTCATAGAAAAAAATTCTCCCAATTCCCTAATTTCTAACGCCTTGAATTGACTTCTGGGTGACACACACGCACCACATCAAATGGAACAACAACAAAATTTCTTAAACAAAAAATCGAAACCCCAAAACATTGTGACGTTACATTTTTGTTGTTTTTTTTTTTTTCAAATGAATCACAAAGCATAAATGATGAGTTCTTTTCCCCATTAGTTCCCCTTTCCTTGGGGTGAGAGAAAGAAGCGATGTGGTGGCCTAATGTCATTTGTTGTGGTGGCGCTGACGATGATGATGGTGCTAGTTGTTGTGAGAGAGTGAGTGTGTTTGTGTCAAGCTCTAGTTTATTATTAACCTTGACCTTTACTGATTTTGTTGACGACCTCTCCTATGGTTGTTGGGGTTGACGACGAGGAGTTTCCATGGCATGGCAGGTTACACTGCCTAGCCTTACCAGCCTTTCCACTTCAATTAGGGGCACCATCATCATGCCCCTGCTGAATTCTCACTGGGTGACAAATGTTGTCGTCGTGGTCGTTGTCGTGCACACAATGCAAGGCTTTCGCCATTGTTGTTGTTGTAGTTTGTTCTTCTTCTTCTTGTTTTGAGTGTTAATAGACTTATGTCATCAACAAAAAAACAAAAATGAAAACAACAACAAATCATATTCCTCATAATGTTCTTTATTCATTAGTTGCAAGTGCTAATTTGTTTATTTTATTTTATTTTTTTTTTTTTTGTTATTGTAATTTTTGTTATAAATTTTTGATTTATTTCAATTCATTTTGTTTTGTTCTTTGTTCTATATTTACCTCCCTGTATACATACCTCACTCCCTGATTATATAATTTTCCAATTTATTTAAATGACATTTTTTGTAATTTCCATTGTAATGCACATTTGAATAAACACACCACGCCCAGCCAGCCAGTGTGTGTGTGAGTGTGCATATCTCACTCTGTGAGTGTATGTGTGTGTAAATTCCATAAATAACGTTGTAAAATCTAACCACAAAGCAATTTTTATAGAATTGTAATAACGGTATTAGCTTAGGTTAGGATAGGATAGGATTTCTATAGGAAAAAAAAATTATCTGGATAATATTTTTCTATAGGAAAAAAATTATCCGGATAATATTTTTGTATAGGAAAAAAATTATCCGAATAATATTTTTGTATAGGAAAAAAATTATCCGAAAAAAAATTATCCGGATAATATTCTCTATAGGAAAAAATTATCTGGCTAACATTTTCCATATAAAAATTATCCGGATAATATTTTTCTAGGAAAAAAATTATCCGGATAATGTTTTTCCTATAGAAAAATATTATCCGGATAATATTTTTCTATAGGAAAAACATTATCCGGATAATATTTTTCTATAGGAAAAACATTATCCGGATAATATTTTTCTATAGGAAAAACATTATCCGGATAATATTTTTCTATAGGAAAAACATTATCCGGATAATATTTTTCTATAGGAAAAACATTATCCGGATAATATTTTTCTATAGGAAAAACATTATCCGGATAATATTTTTCTATAGGAAAAACATTATCCGGATAATATTTTTCTATAGGAAAAACATTATCCGGATAATATTTTTCTATAGGAAAAACATTATCCGGATAATATTTTTCTATAGGAAAAACATTATCCGGATAATATTTTTCTATAGGAAAAACATTATCCGGATAATATTTTTCTATAGGAAAAAAATTATCCGAATAATATTTTTCTATAGGAAAAAAAATATCCGAATAATATTTTTGTATAGGAAAAAAATTATCCGAATAATATTTTTGTATAGGATAAAAATTATCCGGATAATATTTTTCTATAGGAAAAAAAATTCTATAGGAAAAAAATTATCCGGATAATATTTTTCTATAGGAATAATATTTTTCTATTGGAAAAACATTATCCGGATAATATTTTTCTATAGGAAAAACATTATCCGGATAATATTTTTCTATAGGAAAAACATTATCCGGATAATATTTTTCTATAGGAAAAACATTATCCGGATGATATTTTTCTATAGGAAAAACATTATCCGGATAATATTTTTCTATAGGAAAAACATTATCCGGATAATATTTTTCTATAGGAAAAACATTATCCGGATAATATTTTTCTGTAGGAAAAAATTATGCGGATAATATTTTTTATAGGAAAAAAATTATCCGGATATTTTTTATGGAAACAATTATCCGGATAATATTTAAAAAAAATATAATATAAAAAATATAAAATAAATATTATAGAAAAAAAATATCCGGTTATGTTTTATAGAAATAAATTATAAATTAGAAATAATATAGGGAAATATCCGAATATTTTTTATAGAAAAAAAATATCCCGATATTTTTATGGAAAAAATATTTGTCTATAGGAAAAAATTATCCGGTTAATATTTCGTATAGAAAAAAACTATCCGGATATTTTTTATAGAAAAAAATATCCGTTTTTTTCCGATACGAAAAATTATTTCCGAATAAAATTTTCCTATTGGAATTTGAAATAGAAATCCTGTCAAATATTTATATCTGGCAAATTGGGTGTTTGATATAAGAACAACAACAACAAACATTCCTTGTTGTTACCTCTCAGATTACAATGTTTAGGAGAAAAAAAACGAAGAGTGATAAAGTAAAGTATGTGAGGGAGGAGGAGAAGAAGGAAAAAGAAAGAGCTTTAGGAGTCCTCTTGGTAAACTCTGCTGATGATGATGGCAGTGTCAGGCATCATTTTACAACTGATTTAAGGCACCTTCATTTTTTCTTCACTCCTTGGAATGTGGAGGATAAGAGAGGGTAGTTCTTTTGGTTCCCTACTCTTCTTTTTACCACCATCTACAACATTCAGTAATGTTGTAACAAAAAAAAAGAAAACAGAAATGATGATTAGAGGTAATGGATTTTTAATGAAATTCCAACAATGAAAATGTTTAACAACAGCAACAACAACATGGAGAGATGAATGTTCTGAACGCGATAATGTCGGGTGTCAGACTGTCTGTCCGTCTAATGAAATGAATTGTAAAATTAGTTGCTTTTGTAAGACCCTGTCTCCGCCCTCTCGATTTCTCTATCTCTCGTATTCCAACACCATGCCACCCACGTTCAATTTAGCTAAACAGCAATTCAGGAGTAGAATGGAGGAAAAAAGGAAAATTATTGAAGGAAATTGAAAATTAAATGACATTTTCGAGCTTTGAAATAAATCGTTTATTTTTTTGAGGTGGAGGAGGAGAAGTAGGTGAAGGTAGGGAGACTCAAATAGATTTGGATTAATACAAAATAATAAATTACTGGGATTCTCTCGCGGCAAAAAAAAATTGTTTCACAAGGGGAAAAAATTAAAAAGGAAAAAAATCCTTTCCTCATTTTTAGGATATCAAAATTTTTTCCCAATTTTGTTTTTTTTTTTGAAAATTATTCGAATTAGATTCTAGCTTTGAGATATCGTCATTTGTTTCATTTTTGTTCTTGGCTAATTGTTTCATTGAATTGAAAATTTTGTTTCGTTTTTTTCTGTCATTCTCGTTCATTACGCTGTCGTCCGCTTTGTCATCAATTTACTCTCATTTTCAGTGTGGGTGGCTGGCCTGCTATTTTATGGCGGACTTTAAATTTTGTTCAATGTTCCACAGCAACGTTTTTTTTTTTATTTGTAATTTGAGGTCAATTGAATTTGACACTAAAAAGCCAATATCGCATCATCAGTATCGAGTGATGACAAAATTTAATTTCTTTTTAAGCTGGCAATTGGAAATTGAAATAAAAAAATAACAAATATTTTTTTTAATAAAAAATGTTTTTTTTTCAAAATTTGGATAATTTTATCTATAAAAAAAATTGAATAATTTTCTCTATTGAAAAAAAATATTCGGATATTTTTTCTATTTTGTTATTCAGCAAAACACTGTCAACTAATTACTTTGTATCATTCCATAATGCCTTACTAGCTGATGACGAGTAATCGGTGAGTCTCATTTTAAGCGGAGGATTATAAAAATTATATTTTTGAGTAGGATAGATGTCCAGCATTAAAGGAGGAGATTTTTAAGCCTTTATCAGATACAAAAATGTTAGAAAATTAATATTTGAAAATCAAGACCCTCAATTTTCTCAACTACTTACTTTGTATCATTCCATAATGCCTTACTAGCTGATTACAAGTAATCGGCGAGTCTCATTTTAAGCGGAGGGTTATAAAAATTATATTTTTGTGTAGGACTAATGTCCAGCATTAAAGGAGGAGACTTTTAATTTTATGCAAAGAGAAAAAAATTCTATATAAAAAAAAATTATTCGGAAAATTTTTTCAATAGAAAACCAGTAAGGAAAGTAGTAAAGTCGGACGGGGCCGACTATATGATACCCTTCACCACTATGGGTATATTAAACAGGACTATTTACATGAAATTGGATGATATAAAATATGTGATATTTATCTAAATGAGAATCTACCTAGATCTATCCATAAACATGTCATTCGTAGTTACAATGGGACAAAGGTATGTAAATCGACTTCAAACAAATATAAATAGGTCATCCATTGGGCTATGTCTGTACTTCTAGAAAACGCAACTACGTAATTCTATGCTCAATTTTGTACGCTGTGCAAAATTTTATGTCAATCTGACTAACATGAGGAGTTTGATGCCCAATTTACTTGAAATCGGTCGGAAATATATATGGAAGCTCTATCCAAATATAAAGCGGTTTCAAACAAACTTGTCACACGTTAGGTTATACTAATTTCAGAACGTTTTGTTCCTATCAGCCTATTGATTCCTTGGTGCGTCAATTACTTAAAATCAATCTATAATATAAATCTGGACCAATTTTCTCGAAACTTGGCAGACATCACTCTAGGCTCAATTCAGTACGTTATGCCAAATTTCGTGCAAATCTAAGGATATATAGGGACTTTGGTGCACTATTTACATAAAATCGGACGAAACTATATATGGGAGCTATATCTAAATCAGGACCGATTTTCTCGAAACTTGGCAGACATCATTCTAGGCTCAATTCAGTACGTTATGGCAAATTTCGTGCAAATCGAAGGATACATAGTGACTTTGGTGCACCATTTACATAAAATCGGACGAAACTATATATGGGAGCTATATCTAAATCTGGACCGATTTTCACGAAACTTGGCAGACATCATTCTAGGCTCAATTCAGTACGTTATGCCAAAATTCGTGCAAATCAAAGAAAAAATATAGGGACTTTGGTGCACCATTTACATGAAATCGGACGAAACTATATATTGGAGCTATATCTAAATCTTGGCAGATTTTCACGAAACTTGGCAGACATCATTCTAGGCTCAATTAAGTACATTATGCCAAATTTCGTGCAAATCGAACGATATATAGGGACTTTGGGGCACCATTTACATGAAATCGGACGCAACTATATATGGGAGCTATATCTAAATCTGGACCGATTTTCACGAAACTTGGCAGACATCATTCTAGGCTCAATTCAATACAATATGCCAAATTTCGTGCAAATCGAACGATATATAGGGACTTTGGGGCACCATTTACATGAAATCGGACGAAACTATATATGGGAGCTATATCTAAATCTGGACCGATTTTCTCGAAACTTGGCAGACATCACTCTAGGCTTAATTCAATATGTTATGCCAAATTTCGTGCAAATCGAAAGATATATAGGGACTTTGGTGCACAATTTACATGAAATCGGACGAAACTATATATGGGAGCTATATCTAAATCTGGACCGATTTTCACGAAACTTGGCAGGCATCATTCTAGACCTAAATGATTAGGCTGTACCAAATTTCGTGCAAATCGAAAGTTATATAGGGACCGTTTACATTAAATCGGTTAAATATATATATGGGAGCTATATCTAAATCTGAACCGATTTTTCCCAATTTCAATAGGGTTCGTCCTTGGGCCGAATAAGTGACTTGTGCCAAATTTCATCCAAATCGGATCATAAATGCGACCTGTACTTTGTTTACAATTTAACATGGACAGACGGACGGACGGACGGACATGCATAAATCGACTTAGAAAGTGATTCTATGCATATTCTCAAAAGGAACCATGGGTCTATCTCAATTATTTTTGCCTGTTACAAACATATGCACAAAGACATAATACCCTGTACCACAGCGTGGTGAAGGGTATAAAAATTATTCGGCAAATTTTTTCAATAGAAAAAAAATATTCGGATAATTTGTTCCCTAAAAATTTTTTGGGTAACGCTTTTTTGGAAGGCATATGTCCTGATATAATTAATGGGTCTATATGGAATAAACTGGATTACAACATGGGACACCTAACCTCTTAAATAAAATAAACTAAGCCATGCTAGCTGATCAAATAGCAGAGATAAGAGGAAAATATTCAAAAATTCCCATATTCTTTTCTGGAGGATTTTTTTACGTAAACACTTTACTGAGGTCATAACTTTTGTAATATTGAAGATATCGTGATAAAATAGCTTAATTTTGCAAGAATGATATCTAAGCTATGAATTCATGTTATAATTCATCGAAGTAATTAAAGAAATATCGAAGTTATCCCGAAAAATTACAACTAACCCATAATTTCCTACTTTAAGTATTTGTTCGTAAATCAAATTCTAGAGGTCATAAGTTTTGAAATAGTTGAGATATAGGATCGGAAATTGATTTATATTTAAAGAGTAATATCGGATCTAACAATTTATGCCATAATATATAAATAAGAATTCAAAAATGTGGAAGATATCCGGAAAAATTACAACTAACCTAAAATTTTCCACTATAAGTATTTTTTCGGTAATCGATTTCTCGAGGTCATAACTTTTGAAATAGTTGAGATATAAGATCGGAAATTGATTTATATTAAAAGAGTAATATCAGAGCTCTTAATTCATGCCATAAAATATAATTGTGAATTGCAAAATATCGAAGATATCCGGAAAAAATACAACTAACCCAAAATTTTCCACTATACGTATTTTTTCGGTAATCGATTTCTAGAGGTCATAACTTTTGAAATAGTTGAGATATAGGATTGGAAATAGATTTATATTAAAAGAGTAATATCAGAGCTGTTAATTCATGCCATAAAATATAATTGTGAATTGAAAAATATCGGAGATATCCGGAAAAATACAAGTAACCCAAAAAATTCCACGATTTTACATTTTTTCGGTAATCGAATTCTCGAGGTCATAACTTTTCAAATAGTTGAGATATGGGAGTAAAAGTGATTTATATTGAAAGAGTAATATCAGAGCTATTAATCTATGCTATAATTTATCGATGCAATTTAAGAAAAATCGAATTTATCTGGAAAAATTACAACCAACCCAAAATTTTTGATGTTTCAATATTGTTCTGTAATCGATTTCTAGAGGTCATAACATTGGTCGAAGTTCAGATAACTTCTCGAAATAACTTGATTTGGAAAGAATAATACCTTAGCTAATAATTCGGACACTAATATTTTGATTTCACTCAACAAATATCTGAGATATTCGGAAAAAATACATCAAACCCAAATTTTTCCATTCTTTATTAGGTAATCAATGTCTAGAGGTCATGGTCATATCTTTGGACGTAGTTGAGATAAATTCTCGAAATAACCTGATTTCGAAAGAAGAAGGCCTTAGCTAATAATCCAGGCAATAAAATTTTGATATACCTCAGCAAATATTGGACATATATGGAAAAATTACAACTAACCCGAAATTTCCAACTTTTCGTACTTGTTCGGTAATCGATTTCTAGAGGTCGTAACTTTGGGTGCAGTTGAGATAATTTCTCGAAATAACTTGATTTGGAAAGAAGAATACCTTAGCTAATAATCCGGACAATAATATTTTGATGTACCTAAACAAATATCGGAGATGTCTGGAAAAATTACAACTTACCCAAAATTTTCAACTTTTAGAATTTTTTCGGTAATCGATTTCTAGAAGCCATAACTTTGGTCGAAGTTCAGATAACTTCTCGAAATAACTTGATTTGTAAAGAAGAATACCTTCGCTAAAAATCCAGTAAATAATATTTTTAATGTCCCTCATCAAATATGGGAGATATCTGAAAAAATTACAAATAACCCAAAAATGTCCGGTTTTTGGTATTTTTCGGTAATCGATTTCCAGAGGCCATAACTTTAGTCGCAGTTGAGTTATCCCAAGTATCTCAAATATCCAAAATGTAGAAAATTTTCCTTTAACGTATCCATGAGGTTCTAGGTCAGGCAGTAGTGGTTGTATTTGTATACAATGAAATGATTTTAAAAGAAAAATGTCGAGTTCATGCACTGTAAAATTGCTATTTAGCAAAACATTGCCAACTACTTACTTTGTATCATTCCATAATGCCTTACTAGCTGATGACAAGTAATCGTTGGGGTCTCATTTTAAGCGTAGGGTTATAAAAATTATATTTTTGATTAGGACTGATGTCCAGCATTGAATTGGGAGACTTTTAAGCTTTTGTCGAATACAAAAAATGTTAGAAAATTAATATTTGAAAACCAAGACCCTCAATTTTCTCAACTACTTACTTTGTATCATTCCATAATGCCTTACTAGCTGATTACAAGTAATCGGCGAGTCTCATTTTAAGCGGAGGATTATAAAAATTATATTTTTGAGTAGGACAGATGTCCAGCAATAAAGGAGGAGACTTTTAAGCCTTAATCTAATACAAAAATGTTAGAAAATAGTTAAAACCAAGACCCTATATGAGAAGTTCGACTGATGGAGCATCAGTCCTATCTCTGATAGCAACATTGTTCTACAACTCAATTCATTTTTTTTTAACATTGGTTCTAGTCCCACTTTTTTATGGAAACGCTTATATACTAATTGCATAACATTCCCTACAGACAAAAATGAGCGCATGGCTCCGATCGACCTTCTTATTTGGTTTCATAATTAAAATTGGTTTTCTTTCACCAAAAATGTGCTTAAATAAACACAAATATTTTTTGTTAAAAACATTAACCGCACACTTAATAACAATTTCTATTTGCCGCACAAAATATTTACTCAATAAATACCAAAAAATTATGATTAAATAATAATAGTAATAATGCACGTGATAATCTTCAAAAAATATTTTTCAAGAAAAAAATATGGGTCTATGTTTATTCAATTGTTAATTTGGCGGATCTCTTTTTAAAGCATGCGATAAAAATTAAGTGTGTAGCAAATAAGATGGTTCAAGAAAAATATTTCTCTTTAAATTATTGTCAGAGGTAAGAGTAGGAGACCACAATCGATGTGATGTAGAGACAAGTTTTCAGATATCAATTTCCACCATTATTACAATCGAAAAAGTTTAAAAAGGTGTCTTCATTCACTGCTGGACATCTAGCCTATTCAAAAATATACTTTTAACAGCCCTCCGCTTAAAATGAGACTCAACGATTACTCGTCATCAGTATGTAAGGCATTACAGAATGATACAATGTAAGTAGTTGGCAAAATATGTTGCAGAATAACATTTTTCCCGTTAGACATTATTTTTCCTTGACTTTAACTAACTGCAAAGACGCCTATAAATATATAACTTTATTAACCCTGCGCCTCAAATGAGACTCCATGATTACTCGTCATCAGCTAGTAAGGCATTATAGAATGGTACAAAAAAAGCAGTTGCCTATGTTTTGCCGAAAAAAAACAATTTTCTCTTTGGATTTTCGTTCTTTCCGATATTTGTAGAATGACATACATTTTTTATTGAATAGATTAGGAGTTAAAACATTCTTCTTTCCAAATCAATTGATTTCGAACAGTTACTTCAACTATATCCCATATTATGACCTCTAGAAATCGATTACCGCAAAAATATTAATAATAATAGTTGGAAATTTTGGGTTGTTTGTATTTTTTTGTGAATATCTCCGATATTTTGTGAGTGGCTCCAATAAAATAGTACATTATTCTATAAATGTGATGTGTTCCTCTATCCACACCAAGTTATTTCTGTAATTTATCTCCACTATTTCCAATGTTATGACCTCTAGAAATCGATTACCGAAAAAATATTGAAAGATGGAAATTTTAGGTTAGATGTATTTTTTCCGAATATCTCCGATATTTTGTGAGTGACATCAAAATATTATTGACTGGATTAGGATCTAATGCATTCTCCTTTCCAAATCAAGTGATTCCGAGAAGATATCTCAACTAAAACCAAAGTTATGGCCTCTAGAAATCGATTACCGAAAAAATATTGAAGGTTAAAAATTTTGATTTAGATGTAATTTTTCCGGAAATCTCCGATATTTGGCAAGTGACATCAATAAAATGTTTCATCGATTTATAAATAAGATTGTCCTCTTTCCAAATCATCTTATTTCAAGAAGTTATTTCAACTGTAACCATAGTTACGACCTCTAAAAAATCGTTTACCAAAAAATATCAAAAGTGGAAAATTTTGGGTTAGATGTATTTTTTCCGAAAATCTCCGATATTTTGTGAGTAACATCAAAATATTACTGATTGGATTAGGATCTAAGACATTCTCCTTTCCAAATCATCTTATTTCGAGAAGTTATCTCAACTGTGTCCATAGTTATGACCTCTAGAAATCGTTTACCGAAAAAATACTAAAGTTTGATAATTTGGGGTTAGTTGTAATTTTTTCGCAAATCTCCGATATTTGCAAAGTGACATCAATAAAATGTCGCATCGATTTATAAATGAGGTCTTTCTCTTTCTAAATCAAGTGGTTTCGAGAAGTTATCTCAACTGTGTCCAAAGTTATGACCTCTAGAAATCGTTCACCAAAACAATATTGAAGGTGGAAAATTTTAGGTTAGATGTAATTTTTCCGGATATCTCCAATATTTTACAAGCGACACCAATAAAATGTTGCATCGATTTATAAACGAGGAATTCCTCTTTCCAAATAATCTCATTTCGAGAAGTTATTTCAACTGTGTCCAAAGTTATGGCCTCTAGAAATCGATTACCGAAAAAAAATTTTGCAAGTGTAAAATTCCAGATTAGATGTATTTTTTCCGGACATCTCCGATATTTGCAAAATGATATCAATAAAATGTCGCATCGGTTTATAAATGAGATGTTACTCTTTCCAAATCATCTTTCTTCGAGAAGTTATCTAAACTGTGTTCAAAGTTATGGCCTCTAGAAATCGAATACCGAATAAATATTCAAAGTGGAAATTTTCGGGTGGGAAATTTTGGTTTAGTTGTAATTTTTCCGGATATCTTCGATGTTTTTCAAATGAAATCAAAATATTATTGACTGGATTAGGAACCAATGTATTCTTCTTTCCAAATCAAGTGATTTCGAGAAGTTACCTCAACTATATCTCATGTTATGACCTCAAAAATCGATTACGCAAAAAAATACTAAATGGGGAAAATTTTGGGTTAGTTATAATTTTTCCGGATATCTCCGATATTTGTTAAGTCACATCTATATATTATTGCATGCAATTGAAGCCCAGATGTAACTCTCTCAAACGAAATAAATTTTACTCCGATATCTTAAATATTTCAAAAGTTGTGACCTCTGTAAAATGTTTACGCAAAAATTCCCTTTCACAAACCTCCCAAACCCTTCTCTAAAAAAAAATCATGTTTAATTTAAAATAGGCTTCGCAATTTTTCCTTCGCCTCTACATAAATTCCGAATTTTATTTCCAGCATCCTTTTCATTCTGAATATTTTCAATATTCAAACGACTAATTTTGTTGGTGTGTGTAGTCCTTTTTTCCTAGCATCATACTATCATCCCACACACAAATAAGAAATTCTGGTTACAAACACCTCCACTTAGACACCTTTTTTCCATTAATAAATAAATAAAATTGCGTAGCTCGAAAGATGGTGATATATCACAACAACACCTGCCTATGAATTGACTCTAAAGTACCAGTCATCGAAATGGTGATGATGATGACGATGGCAGGAAGAAAATAAAACGCAACTCAACCCTTTTTATCCCCTTTGGCATCTCTGTACATTTTACAATATCCTTGGAAATTCCGCAACACTTATGGTTTCTTTTTACAACAAGAACACAAAAAATAAACGTGGATATTGCTTCTATTCATTCAGAATTCATTCTACAATAAATGTTATAGAAAATCGTAATGAAAGAAAGGCACTGAAAGAAAAATCGATGTAGAGATTTTTCTTTCTAGAGATTATGGAAATGTTGAGCTATGTGTAATTTTTTTCCGATATCTCTGGATTTTTGATAAGCTTTTATAAAAAATGATGTCAGTGCATTGATTAGATATTATTCTTTTAAAATCATATCATTTCAAATAAATACAACCACTACTTCCTGACCTATAACCTCAAAAATACGACAACGCAAAAATTTCCACAATTTGAAAATTTGTGATACTTGGCATTTTTTACCCATATCTCAAATACTACGTTAGTTAAATTGATAAAACTTTTACTAAATTACAGTAAAGATGTCCTTCATTTAAAATCAGTTCCAATGATTATGATATATTGACTAGTCTAGAAGTTATGACCCCTTGAAGTAACATACACAATTTTTTTTTTGAAAATTTCAAAAGTAGGGTTACTTTGATATTTTCCCGATATCTCAGGAATTTATTTAGTTATATCATTAAAATCGTAAATCGATTTATAACTGAGATGTTCATCTTTCCAAATCAACTTATTTCGAGAAGTTAACTCAACTGCGCCCAAAGTTATGACCTCCAGAAATCGATTACCGAAAAAAATCCAAAGAGTCGAAATTTTTGGATTACTTTAAAAATTTCCCGATATCTCTGGAATTTGTTCAGCTACATCAATAAAATATGACATCGATTTATAGATGAGGTGTTCCTCTTTCCCAATCAAGTGATTTCGTGAAGTTATTTCATATATGTCCAAAGTTATGACCTCCAGAAATCGATTACCGAAAAAGTACAAAGAGTCGAAATTTTTGGGTTACTTTAAAAATTTTCCGATATCTCAGGAATTTGTTCAGCTACATCAATAAAATATGACATCAATTTATATAAGAGAGGTTCCTCATTCCAAATCAAGTTATTTCCAGAAGTTATCTCAACTGTGCCCAAAGTTATGACCTCCAGAAATCGATTACGGAAAAAATACAAAGAGTCGAATTTTTTGAGTTACTTTAAAAATTTCCCGATATCTCTGGAATTTGTTCAGCTACATCAATAAAATATGACATCGATTTATAAAGGAGATCTTCCTCTTTCCAAATCAGGTTAATTTGAGAAGTTGCTTCCACTATGTCTCAAATTATGGCCTCTAGAAATCGATTACCGAAAAATATTAAAAGTTTAAAAAATCGGGTTACACTTAAATTTTTCCGATATCTCAGATATTTTGTGAGCGACATTAAATGTTTAATGTATAAATTAGTTGATAAGACATTTCTCTTTACAAATCAATTGATTTTGAGAAGTTATATCAACTATGTCCAAAGTTATGACCTATGAGGATTGATTAGCGAAAAAATATTGAAAGTTTGAAATTTTGGGTAAGTTGTATTATTTCCCGATATCTTCGATATTTGATGAGTGACATTAAAATATTATTGTATGAATAAGAAGTTAAGGTCTTCTTCTTTCCAATTCGAGAGATTTCAACAAGTTATCGATTTTTAGAGGTCATAATTTGGACATAGTTGACCAAAGTTATGACCTCTAAAAATCGATTACCGAAGAAATACTAATAATGGAATATTTTGGGTAAGTTGTAATTTTTCCGGATATCTCCAATATTTGTGGAGTAACATCAGAATATTATTGACTAGTTTATTAGCATAGGCATTCTTCCTTCGAAATCAAGTTATTTCCAGAAGTTATCTCTACTGCGACCAAAGTTATGACCTCTAGAAATCGATTACATAAAAATTTTCTAAACTTGGAAATTTCAGGTTAGTTGTAATTTTTCCCGATATCTCCAATATTTGTTCAGCGACATCCATATATTATCACATGGACTAAGAGTTTAGATATCCTTCTTTAAAAATAAATCCATTTCAGCCCGATATCACAACTATTTCAAAAGTTATGACCTCCAGAAAGTGCTTACCCAAAAAATTCCACATGGTTAGCAGATGGGAATTTTTTAACATTTTTCTTATATCTCTGTTATTTGATTAGCTACTGGGACTTAATTTACATTATTTAAGAGCTTAGGTGTCCCATTCCGAATTATACTTTATTTCATGACGATCCATCAATTATATCAGGAGATGTGCCTTCCGAAACAACGTTACGCCAAAAAATTAGTGGAAGTTGGGAAACTCGAAATTTTTGGGATTTTTCCCAGCTGTCCGGAATATTTCTTCCGCTAAAACGATAAAAAATATATTCCTAAAGAAAACGTATGTCTAACTGTCGAACTGAAGTATTCACTGAAAATACCCATTACAATGAGATGCATATTTGCTTACCAAACTGCTTCCAAAGTAAGCAAAAAATCTCAAATATCTTCAATCAATATGAAATCTATTCTCATGGCATCTTTGGCTAGAATTGATTTAGATTAGACTTCCAAAACAATTTTTTGGTGAATTTTTGCCTTACCCAAGCCATGAATGTTTGCTTACCAACTGCTTCCAATGTAAGCAAAAAGTCTCAAATGTCTTCAATCAATATGAACTCTTTGCTGATGGCATCTTTGGCTACAATTAATTTAAATTAGACTTTCAAAACAATTTTTTTTGGTGAATTTTTGCCTTACCAAAGCCATGAATGTTTGCTTACCAAACTGCTTCTATGTCTATACACGGTAAGCAGAAGATCTCAAAGTTGTTCAAACGTTGTGAATTTGCTGATTTTAGATTTTTTGCCAAGAATACATTTAAAAATGACTCCCAAATTAGTTTCGGATTTTGAAGCCTTACAAAACCCATTACGTTTTGCTCACCAGCTACTTCTGAGGCTATATAAAGGTTAGCACAAAGTCTCAAAGGCGTTAAAACTTTGTGAATTGTTATTCACCTTGATTCTTACCTTAAATAACTCTAAAGGTGAATCGAATAACATTTTTTTTTTTGTAAACTAGGCATTACAAAAGCCATGACTATATGCTTACCAACTGCTTCCTGATCTATAAGAAGTATGCACAAGATCTTTAATGCCTTCAGTTCTTGAAAAATGTTCTACTCTTTGATTCTTTGCCTTGACTGACTTAAAATGTGATCCGAATAACATTTTGTGTGTAAACTAAATCTTACAAATGTCATTACTTATGGCTTACCAAGTGTTTCCTGGCCTTTATAAAGTAAGCACAAATTCTCAAAGTCCTTCGATCTTTGTGAAATGTTCTTCGCTTGGATCCTTCACCTTGTATAACTTTAAAGGTGACTTGAAAATCAATTTTGGTAATCTTGACCTTACAAAAGCCATGACAATTTGTTTACCAACTGCTTCTTGGGAAGCATAAAGTAATCGAAGGTTCTCAAAATCATTCAATCACCGTGAAAATTTATTTTTCTAAATCCTATTCACATTTCAAACTCATTCTTGATTTTTTAATGGAAAATATAAAATATTACCCTATTTATTTTACTGTACACCGTCATCCATGAATGGATGCTTACCAAGTGCTTCCATTTTCTATATAAAGTAAGCATAAATTCTCGATGACCTTCAATGATTGTGAAATGTTCTTCACTTGGATCCTTTACCTTACATAACTTCAAAGGTGACTTGTAAAACAGTTTTGGTAATCTTGGCCTTACATAAGCCATGACAATTTGCGTACTAACTGCTTCTTGGTAAGCATAAAGTAATCGAAGGTTCTCAAAGTATTTTAAACGTCACAAAAACCAATTTTTCTGAAAGCTTTTCGCATTTCAAATTCATTCTTGATTTTTTAATTGAAATAGTGAAATGGTGTCCCTATTTCTTTTACTGTACACCGTCGCCTAAGCCATGAATATATGCCTACCAACTGCTTCCATTTTCTATATAAAGTAAGCACAAATTCTCAAAGAGCTTTCATCCTTGTGAAATGCTCATCGCTTGGATTCTTTACCTTCCATAACTTCAAAGGTGGCTTGAAAACCAATTTTGGTAATCTTAACCTTATTGCTTACCAACTGCTTCTTTGGTAGGCATAAAGTAAGCAAAGGTTCTCAAAATAATTTTATCGCCGTGAAAATTAATTTTTCTGAATCATGTTCGCACTTCAAACTCATTCTTAATTTTTTTATTTGAAATTGTCAAATGGTTTCCCTATTTCCTTTACTGTACACCATCGCCAAAGCCATGAATGTATGCTTACCAACTGCTTCCATTTTCTATATAAAGTAAGCACAAATTCTCAAAGACCTTCAATCCTTGTGAAATGTTCTTCGTTTGGATCCTTTACCTTGTATAACTTCAAAGGTGACTTGAAAAGCGATTTTGGTAACCTTGACCTTACCTAAGCCATGACTATTTGCTTACCAACTGCTTCTTTGGTAGGCATAAAGTAATCGAAGGTTCTCAAAGTCACTCAAACATCGTAAAAATTGATTTTTCTGAATCCTAACCACATTTCAAACTCATTCTTGATGTTTTAATGGAAAATTTAAAATATTTCCATATTTCTTTTACTGTACACCGTCGCCTATGACAGCCTACTAACTGTTTCCATTTTCTTTACAAAGTAAGCATAAATTCTCAAAGACCTTCAATCCATGTGAAATGTTCTTCGCTTGGATCCTTTACCTTGTATAACTTCAAAGGTGACTTGAAAAGCAATTTTGGTAATCTTGACCTTACCTAAGCCATGACTATTCGCTTACCAACTGCTTCTTGGTCTGCACAAGGTAATCAAAGGTTCTCAAAGTCCTTCAATCGTCGCGAAAATCGATTTTTCTGAATGCTGTTCGCATTTCAATCTTATTCTTGAAATTTTAAAATGAAATAGTGAAATGTTTTCACCTATTTCTTTCACTGTATAACACCTACAGGCTTTATAAAAGAAAGTCTAGTACGTGTGCATTTTATGTAACGCAAGTACTTCAGAATCCTGATGACAGCCAGTAAGAGGGTGGAAAAAGGTAGCATTCAGTATGTTATTTTCCATTTATGTAAAGGAATTTGTTTTTCGAAATGAAAGAAAATATGTGGAGGACTTGGGAGAGGAAAGAAGAAAGGAGCATTGGGTTTCGAAATAACATTGACGTGGCAATGCCAATGTTATTTCAAAAAAAGGGAATCACTGACGACGAAGAGGACCAGGGAATGTGTAGAAGATACAATAACAAGTGGATACTTCCGTTTTGGGGAAATGGGTTTTGAAATTTGCAAAGCTAGAAGGCAAATAAAAAGAAAGGAAATTTAGGAAATAATTTTTGATAAGGGAAAAAAAGGTATTTTTTCGGAATGAGGCAAGAGAGTTAGGTTAAAAATAATTACTCATTTTCTTTCAATTATTTTCTCTGACAAATATATAATTTTTATCGTATAAGGTTCTTAAAAACAAATTAACATTTATTTCGTCATCTCCTCCAAACGGAAATTGTTGTCAGAAGTATGACGACTATTTTATATCGGCATTTTGTTGGTGACCTAGAGACCGTAGCAATAACACCCATTGATTGATGATATTGTAAAGATAAAAAATAAATTTTTAACAATTGATAAAAATTTGGAAATTTGTGACAAACATAGGAAATAGATAAAATAGTAATTAATAAGACAAACACTTTTTAAATTGGGAAATACATTTTTTAAAATAAAAAAATAGGGGAAATTTAAGAACGAATGCTAAATTTGTCCCCCTATTAATTATCTTAGATATCCTATCCTTCACAGCAAACCAAAAATACCATGAAACTCCAGATATATCGAAAGCTATGACCTCTAGAAAACAATTGCTCAAAAATACTCTCAGCCAGAAATTTGTTATACTCGATAGTTTTTTCCAATATCTCCGAAATTTGGTTCCACTTGCCGACAAATGTTTATTTCATTTAAATTATCAGCCAAGTATCTTCGAAAATCAAGAAATTTCATCCGAATACATCAACTATTTCAAAAGTTATGGCCTCTAGATGGCGGTGTAAAAACTTTCAATATTGGAAAAGTGAGGTACTTAGAAGTTTTCCGAATAACTCTGGAATTTTGTAAGCTTAACTTGCCGAGAAATTTTTATTTCATTTAAGAGATCCGGTAATTATCTTCCAAATTCAAAAAATTTCATCGGGATATATCAACTATTTCAAAAGTTATGACCTCTAGATGGCGGTGTACAAAAAAATAGTTCAACATTGGAAAAGTCAAGATACTTAGAAGTTTTCCGAATAACTCTGGAATTTTGTAAGCTGAACATGCCGAGAATTTTTTATTTCACATAAGAGATCAGTTAATTATCCTCCAAAATCAACAAATTTTATATGGATACATCAACTATTTCAAAAGTTATGACCTCTAGATGGCGTTGTACAAAAAAAATTTTTCAACATTGGAAAAGTCGAGATACTTAGAAGTTTTCCAAATAACTTCGAAATTTTGTAAGCAACCTCCAAATTTGTTATCATCAAATGAAAGATGAGATTTTTCTCTATGCAAATCAATAACACTTTCAATACCATAACTCAACTAATTCAAAAGTTATGGCCCCTTGAAAATGATTACCAAAAAAATTTCAAAGGATGGAAATTTTGGGTATGGAGAATTTGTCACGATAACTCCGGTATTTTGTTTAGGAGCATCAATATAATTTAGTATCATATTAAGGATTGAATATTCCTCTATGTATAACAATTTATTTTAAGCCAATAACTCAATTACTTCAGATGTTATGACCTCTAGAAAGCGATTACATAAAAATTTCTCAAGGTTGGCTATTTTGGGATTTTGTTAGTTTTTCCCGATATCTCCGTTATTTATTTGTTCAGATACCTTCATATAACTCATAATCATATTAAAGATCGAATATTCCTCTGTCTATAACAAGTTATTTGAAGACTGTACCTCAACTACTTCCGAAGTTATGATGCCTTGAAATCGATTACCAAAAAAAAAATCTTTGGGCTTGATATTTTGGGTATATGAGATTTTTGTCCGAAAATTCTTGAATTTTCTTTAGCAATATCGGTATAATTCATGATCATATTAAATATTGAATATTCCTCGGTCTATAAAAATTTATTTCAAGGCAATACCCCATCAACTTCAGAAGTTATGGCTTCAAGAAGGCGATTACGGAAAAAAGCCATCAGGTTTGAAATATTAGGTATTCTATATTTTTTCCCGATATCTCCCTTATTTGTTCAGCTACATTGATATAATTCATAATCATATTAAAGATCGAATATTTCTCTGTCTATAACAAGTTATTTGGAGACTGTACCTCAACTAGTTCCGATGTTATGGTGCCTAGAATTCGATTACAAAAAAATCCTTTGGGCTTGATATTTTGAGTAGCTGAGATTTTTGCCCGATAATTCTGGTACTTTGTCCATAACATCTGATCAAATTGGTACACAATTATAAGTTTTGACAGATTTTTGTAGAAAAAATATCGTATCTATGAAATCTGGACTAAAAAATTGATCCAACCGGACTGGACTAAAAAATTGATCAAAGTTATATCCAAAAATTCTGAAATACCAAAAAGTTCCACTTTTTTCAATAATTTCGGACATTGTTTTTCAGCGCCCATAACTTTGGAAATAAAGGGTCAACATGTATAAAATTGGTCATTTTAGGAAGATGGACAACATATCTATTAAAAGCAAATAGAATAATATTTGTTGCCGACCAAATACAAAAGTTATGACAAAAATAAAAAAATACCCAAAATTTTCAAGCCTTTGGCATTTTTTCGGACATAATTTTCCAGAGCTCACAACTTTTGACATCATAGGTCTACATTTATGAAATTCGGCATTTTTGGAACCAGATCGTCCTATCTGTAAAATGTAATCAGAATTATTAATATAACCGACCAAATACCAATGTTATGGCTAAAATCCCAAAATACCCAAAAATTGCAATACTTTGGCATTTTTCGAACATAATTTCCAACAGCCCATAACTTTTGAAATAAAGGGTCCACATTTATAAAATTGGGAATTTTAGGAAGGGGATCTTCATATCTATTAAAAGTAAGCAGAAGAATTTATATATCCGACAAAATAACAAAGTTAGGGCAAAAATCCAAAAGTACCCAAAATTTACAAGTCTTTGGTATTTTTCGGACATCATTTCCCAGATCCCATAACTTTTCAAATAATGGGTCCACATATATAAAATTAGGCAATTTTGGAAAACGGAACGCCATATCCGCAAAATGTAATCAGAATAATTAATATAACCAACCAAATACCAGAGTTATGACAAAAATGTCAAAATACCCAAAGTTGGAAATACTTTGGTATTTTTGGGATATCATTTTCCAAATCCCATAATTTTAAAAATAATGGGTCTACAGTTATAAAATTCAGCAATTTAGGAAGGGAGACATCCTATCTGTAAAATGTAACCTATCTGTAAAATGTAACCAGAATAATTGATGTAACCGAACTAATATCAAAGTTATGGCGAAAAGAAGAAAATGCCCAAAGTTGGAAATATTTTGGTATTTTTGGGTAATAATTTTTCGGAGCCCATAACTTTTCAAATAATGGGTCCACATTTTTAAAATTGGCAATTTTAGGAAGAGGAACATCCTAACTGTTAAAAACAACCAGAATAATTTTCGTATCCGACCAATTATCAAAGTTATGGCAAAAATTCTGAAATACCCATAAATTGCAATACCTTGGTTATTTTTGGGATATCATTTCCCAGTGCCCATAACTTTTTAAATAATGGGTCTACATTTGTAAAATTGGACATTTTTGGAAGCCGTACGTCCTATCTATAAAATGTAATCAGAATATTTGATGTAACTGACCTAATATCAAAGTTATGGCTAAAATCCGCAAATACCCAAAAATGGCAATATGTTGGTATTTTTGGGATATCATTTCCCAGAGCCCATAACTTTTGAAATAAGGGGTCCACATTTATAAAATTGGGTATTTTAGGAAGCAGAACGTCCTACCTGTAAAATGTAATCAGAATAATTAATATAACCGACCAAATACCAATGTTATGGCTAAAATCCCAAAATACCCAAAATTTGCAATATGTTGGTATTTTTCGGACTTCATTTTCCAGAGCCCATAACTTTTGGAAAAAATGGGTCTACATTTAAAAGAGTGGGCATTTTAGGAAGCGGGACGTCCAATCTTTAAAATGTAATCAGAATAATTGGTGTAACCGACCAATTATCAAAGGTATGGCAAAAATAAGAAAATGCCCAAAGTTTGAAATATTTTGGTATTTTTCGGACATCATTTCCCAGAGTCCATAAATTTTTAAATAATGGACCTACATTTATAAAATTATGCAATTCAGGAAGAGGAACCTTATATCTGTTAAAAGTAACGAGAATAATTGATGTAACCGACCAAATACCAAAGTTATGGCTAAAATCCCAAAATACCCAAAATTTTCAAGTCTTTGGTATTTTTTCGGACATAATTTTCCAGAGCTCACAACTTTTGACATCATAGGTCTACATTTATGAAATTGGCCATTTTTGGAACTAGAACGTCCTATCTGTTAAATGTAATCAGAATAATTAATATAACCGACCAAATATCTAAGTTATGGCAAAAATAAAAAATACCCAAAGTTGGAAATAATACCGAGCCCCATAACTTTTGAAGTAATGGGTCCACATTTATAAAATTGGGCAATTTAGGAAGAGGGACATCCTATCTGTAAAATGTAACCAGAATAATTGATGTAACCGAGCTAATATCAAAGTTACCAATTATCCAAGTTATGGCAAAAATTCTGAAATACCCATAAATTGCAATACCTTGGGTATTTTTGGGATATCATTTCCCAGAGCCCATAACTTTTTAAATAATGGGTCTACATTTGTAAAATTGGACATTTTTGGAAGCCGTACGTCCTATCTATAAAATGTAATAAGAATATTTGATGTAACTGACCTAATATCAAAGTTATGGCTCAAAATCCGCAAATACCCAAAAATGGCAATAAGTTGGTATTTTTGGGATATCATTTTCCAGAGCCCATAACTTTTGAAATAAGGGGTCCACATTTATAAAATTGGGTATTTTAGGAAGCAGAACGTCCTACCTGTAAAATGTAATCAGAATAATTGATGCAACCGACCAATTATCAAAGTTATGGCAACAATGTCAAAATGTCCAAAATTTGTAATACTTGGGTATTTTTTGGGTAAACATTTTCCGAGTGCCATAACTTTTGAAATAATGGGTCCACATTTCTAAAATGGGTTGATTTTGAAAGAAGAACATCATATCTGTTAAAATTAACAAGAATAATATTTGTATCCGACCAATTATCAAAGTTATGGCAAAAATAAGAAAATAACCAAAGTTGGAAATATTTTGGTATTTTTGGGTAATCATTTTCCGAACACCATAACTTTTGAAGTAATGGGTCCACATTTAAAAGACTAGACAATTTTAGAAGAGGAATATTTCGTCTGTAAATTTCCAAGCTGTAAAATTAATATAAACAATCAAATATCAGAGTTATGGCAAAAATGCCCAAATACCCAAAATATGCAAGATGTTCGAATTTTATTATCATAGATTTCTGGGACCCAGAACTGTTTACGGAATTGATATATACTTATAATATTTCCGGACTTCCTAAAGAGGAACATCCTGCCTATAAATTATTACAACTTTTATAAAAATATTCGACCAAAAACCGGAGTTATGGCAAAAAATCCCCAAAATACCCAAAAAATCAATATTTTGGCATTTTTTCTCAAAATAATTTTTTTTAACTTTTTTCCAAAATTTAGATAAATTTCGTACTAAAAATTGCACAAATATTGAAAAAAAGATCTCTAAACAAAACAAAAAAGACCTACAATTAATTATTGTTTATAATTTTTTTGAAAGAAAAAAAATGAGGGTAATTTCGAAACTCTTTCGTATTTTCCCCTAATTCACAAAAGTGAATAAGAAATTTTGGGAAGGTGGGGGGAACGAACTACAATTGCTTATACCGTTTTTTTTTTGTATATCTTTTCTTTGGTACTTATAAACTATTGAAATCACCCACACACACACACAGACACTCGAGCGGAACTCATGTGAATTAGAAAACTGTCGGAGATCTACATTTAGAGACGCTGTGCTGTGCAGCAGCAATAGCTTTTGTTTCTGACAAAGATTTCTGTTTATTGTCCGGAGGAGGTTCGTTGAAAACAAAACAATAAACGTTTTGTATTTCTGTTGTTGTTGTTTTCTACGGGGGTGTATGGTTGTAGGATGTAAGAAGTGAAAAGCGAAGAGAAACGATCAAACATGAACCATAGACACAAACACGTGAATCCGCTGCCATAATTATTATTGAAGGTATCATAATCGTCGTCATTATCATCATGTTCATAAAAATAGCCATCATTATTATCATTGAAGTGGTCGTCCGAACCAGAGATCCATTATGATTGTGAATGAATGCATTTTTCCAGCGCCCAGCGCCATGCCAATCAGTTGGAATATACATATTTGAAAACTGTTATCCATTATGGAGTACATTGTAATCGGTAATTGAAATTAGCTAGCCAGCCGACCAACCAAGCCAGCATAAATAATGGGAATTTTCGAGGTAAAAATTTAAAATTAAAAATAATTTTTTTTTCAGAATGACTAGATCTAGATCTCATTAAAATCGATTAAGAATATTAAATTATTCGAACAGATCGCCAAGATATAGTTTGAAAATCACACATGCCCGAAAATGTTCATTTCCATAATTTTTTGCGCTATCATGTTCGAAGGACCATAAGTTTAAAAGTAACCGGTGCATTTCTATGAAACCGGGCGATTTTGATAGCTTAATGTCCTGCCAATAATATTCAAGAAGAAACAACTCAAGTCCCTAACCAAATATTCGAGATATCGCCGATAATCGGAAATACTTACAATTTTTAATTTCTCTAAATTTTTCGGTAATCCTGCTCGAAGGACCATAACTTTTTAAGTAACCGGTACATTTTTATAAAACGGGTCGATTTTGAAAGCTTAAGGTCTTGTCATTAATACTCTAGAAGAAACTATGCAAATATCCAACCAAATGTTCGAGATTTCGTCGAAAATCGGAAATACTTAAAATTTTTAATTTATATAAATTTTTTTGTAATCCGGCTCGAAGGACCATAACTTTTTAAGTAACCGGTCCATCTTTAAAAAATTGCATGCATTTGAAAGCAGAACATCCCATTATTAAAATTCTATAAGAATATATTAAGGTACCCGAACAAATACTCGAGAAATGGTCCAAAAATTAAAATTACTCAAAATTTTGCATTTCCATAATATTTTGAGCTATCATGAGATCGAAGGACCATAACTTCCAAAGTACGCGGTATATTTTTACGAAACGGGGCGATTTTGAAAGCTAAATGTTCTGCCATTAATATTGTAGAAGAAAAAAATCAAGTTCCCAGCCAAATATTCGAGATATCGCCGATAATCGGAAATACTTCAAATTTTTCATGACTCTAAATTTTTTTGTAATCCGGCTCGAAGGACCATAACTTTTTAAGTAACCGGTCCATCTTTATAAAATTGCATGCATTTGAAAGCAGAACATACCACTATTTAAATCCTATAAGAATATATTAAGGTACACGAACAAATACTCAAGATATGGCCCAAAAATCGCAAGTACTTAAAATTAATCATTTCCATAATTTTTTGTGCTATCATGTTCGTAGGACCATAAGTTTCTAAGTAACCGGTACATTTCTATGAAATGGAGCGATTTTGAAAGCTTAAGGTTCTGGCTTTAATTATCTATTAGAAACAATTCAAGTACCCTTCCAAATATCTGAGATATCGTCGATAATCGAAAATACTTAAAATTTTTCATTTATATAATTTTTTTGTAATCCTGCTCGAAGGACCATAACTCTTTAAGTAATCGGTATATTTTTATAAAACAGCCTGCAATCGAAAGCAAAACAAAAATTCTACAGGAAAATATTAATGTACCGGGGCAAATAACCGAGATATGGCCCAAAAATTAAAAGTACCCAACATTTTCCCGTATCCATATTTTTTCGGTCATCATGTTCGAAGGACCATAAGGAATTTCTTATCTATGGGTTTAGGAAAAGAATAAAAAAAATATATTTTAAAATTCCCAAGATATTGACAAAAATTAAATATACCCAAAATATGCAATGTCTCTACTTGTTTCCGTAGTCATGCTCGAAGGACCATAACTTTTAAAGTAGTCGGAGTATTGTAAAGAAATTCCCCATTTTTTAAAGAGGAAGATCATATCTATGCTTTCAATTAAGAATAATGAAAGTATCTTTGAAAATTTCCAGGATATTGCCCAAAAATCAGAAGTACCCAAAAATGTCCAAAAGGCCTATTGTTTACGTCAGCATTTTCCAGACTTCATAACTCTTGATGTAACGGCACCACATTTAAGGTATAAAGTGAAATTGGAAGAGGAAACCCTTATTTATAAATTAATGTAGACAAACAATGATGAATTCGACCAAATTCAAAAGTTGGGGCAAAAAATGTCAAAATACCCAAAAATGCTAAATATTTTGGTAGTTTTCGGTCAACATCTTCCAGAGTCCATAACTTTTGAAATAATTGAGCCACATTTATGTTATAGAGAGAAATTTCGAAGAGTAACATCCTATCTGTAAAATTTGACAAGAATAATTTAGATTACCGACCAATTACCAAAGTTATCGCAAAAATGGCCAAGTGCTCAACATATTTAAGATTTTGGTATTTATGGGTTATCATCTCTCAGAGCCCATAACTTTTCAGGAAATTATTCTACAATTGTGAGATGCATTGATTTTATACAGAGGAACGTCTTGCCTAAAAATTTCAAAAAATAAAACTCACATATCCGACCAAATACCAAAGTTAGGGCAAAAATGCCCAAATACTCAAGTTTAAGTTTACTTTTCTTTAAAGGAAATCGATCCTGAAAGCATATGACATTAATGAGGGAACTTCTTCGCTATGAATTTATACAAAAAAGTATTGCTGCAACCGACCAAAAACCCGATATATATCAAAAATACCCAAAATGTTTAACTTCTTTGCAAATTTTCACAATCCATTTCCAGTTCCAGTTCCAGACATTTACTACAAAAAATGTCACCTTAAACTCAATTTAAGCAACAACTAAAAAATATAAATTGCGCATCTTTTTATCGCCCACATGATGCCCGTCCGCCACATCTCGATGTCCAACACATTGAGCTAACTATTTCCTCCATATGTTTGTCATCTCGACTGAATGAATTTCCATTTGAATGCACTTTTTAGAAAAATTCATTACTTCTCCCGTTCGTTTGGTGGTGGTCGCCCATTCAATTCGCCTCTTCTTTTATTTTTCATTTAATAAAAAATGCTAATTAAACTTTTTGAACTGTATTTTCCAGTGAAAAAGGCATTGTTCGATGTTATTAGCCAGCTAGCTGGCTAATGTGATGTAGATGCAGCTGTAGTTTAATTTTTTTTTTTAAATTATGGAAGAGAACCACCCATGCGTCAAGTCCAATAATTAGATGGAGAAAAAAATAAGGCACATACGGTTTTCAAATGATTCATGGAATAGAAGAAAAAATGATGTATTTGATAGAGGTAATAAAGAATATTGATTTTAGAATTTGAATTTTTTCTTTTTTTTTTGGTAAAAAATTATATTTTTTTGTAAATTTTTTTCAATGACCTACAAATTTCTTTGATGTACCATTGATGGACCCTTATTAGATACAGTTTTTATATTTTTTGTAATATTTTTAAAGATTTACTGATATTTCATTAATATTTTCCTTAGAATGAGGTCCATTGTGAATGATTAAAAATGACCGCCGCTTAAACCAAATTATTGTGATTTATCAATTAATAATTTCCCCTCAAAATTTTCCCCCATTTGTCCGGTTTTTATTAAGAAAAACATATATTGTGTCTATTGTGAATGGCTATCCCTCGTTACGCCCCTGTAGCTATTATCCATAAAAAAACTATCATAAATTTTCACCATCTTTTGCAAAAAAATATATCTATTGTGAATTCCCCAGTCAATGATTTCTCCATTGTGAATGATTGAAAATCCTCGTTACCATATTCCTTTTTTTCTTAAAAAAAATATCAGGAATTTTGATTACTTCTTGCATATAATATTAGTATGATCTCTATTGTGAATGAAAGAAAAAATTAATTAAAAAAGAAAAATAAAATATTTATTGTGATTGAAAAAATAGCAGTAATTTTGTTCTACTGCAGCTATTGTGAATTATTCAAAACAAAAAATTGGTTATTTTATTAAAAATATTTTTAAGTTTTTTTATTATTGTTGTTTTAAAATGATGTCTAATTTTTGGAAATAATAAGTCTATATTGTAATTTGTTAAAATTTTCTTTCGCAACGTCCTTCGAAATATGTATTTGAATAATAAATATTATTTGTCCATTGTGAATGATTGATTTTTTCCATTAAAAATTGCCAGAAATTTTTAGCACTTCTTGCAGCAAGAATAATATTGAATATCTATTGTGAATGAGAGATAAATCAAGCAAAATAATTTAATGATTTATTGTGATTGATTTTTTCCATAAAAAAATCTTCACGAAATTTAATAATTTCCGACATAAAACATAATTCGGCCTTCTATTGTGAATGAAAGAAATATCAAAATAAACAAATTAAAAAATAAACATCTTATTGTGATTGAAAAATATGTATATTTTTGCAATTAATTGATTTTTGTTGCAATTTATTAAAATTGCGTTTATCCTATTAGTTTTATTATTATTTGCCTATTGTGAATGAAAAGTGAATGAAAAAAATCCCAGCCACCCTATCATTTTTTTCATTAAAAATTGTCAGAAATTTTTAGCACTCCCTGCATCAAATATAATAACGAGGCTCGATTGTGAATGAGAGATACATAAATCAAAATAAATCAAGCAAAAGAATCAAATAATATATTGTGATTGATTTTTTCCATACAAATTTTTTACTAAATTCGATAATTTCCTGCACAAAACAATTGTCTTCTATTGTGAATGAAGGAAATATCAAAATGATTTATTGTGAATGATGTTTTCCGTACAATTTTTTTACAAAATTTGATCATTTCCGGCATAAAATATAATTATACCTTCAATTGTGAATGAAAGAAATATCAAAATAAACAAATTAAAAAATAAACATCTTATTGTGATTGAAAAAATAGCAGTGAAAATATAGATCGTTTGTTGTATTACAATTATTGTGATCATCTTATTTTGGTTCTCTTTTATTTTTAATTTGAAAATGTTTCATTTTTGCAAAAAAAAAAAAATCGTATATTGTGAATGAATAAAAAATTAAAATAAATCAATCAAAAATAACATCTGTGACTTAAAAAAATAGCACAGTGTCAACAACTAGCCATGATAAAAGTTATTTAGCACAGTGTCAACATCTAGCCATCAAAATAGATTTTTAGTACTTCCTATTTGGAATTATTGTGAATTAAGTGCATATTATGGGCCCTTAAATAGGCCATCCCTGGGACTATGGTTTTATTGTGAATTCGATTTTTAAAACACTATAGACAATATCAATAGCTTACATTTTTATTATAAATATAGATTACACAGTGCCTAGGAAAAAATATAGCCTGTTTCTTTCAAGCAATATTACACACACATGAAGCACTTGATTTTTTCTTTATTTTAAAATAATTAAAAAAAATATTCTTTACAATTTTTGTGTCTTTCAAAATAATAAAAATAAATAAAATTTGCACTTAGCATTTTGTTTTACATGGAGAAATGTATTAAAAAATCCTATAATTCATTAAAAAATCAAATATTTCTACTTACTTTCCAGTAAACGCTGTATCAAACTGTCCACGTTTAGATCAAAGTCAGCCATTGTGAATGATATTCTCTGATTGCAGTGTTGTGTTGATGCCGATGCTGCTGCTGTCGCTGCGACGCCGTTATTGTTGATTGATTATATTACGTTGATGTCACACTTGTTGTTGGTAACTCTTATGTTACTCTCTCACACTCTCTTGCTCTTTGTAAGTCACTTAACGGGGATTTGTTTTTGTTTATTTTTCTTTTATTATTTTTTGTGTTGTTGGGAAAAGGAACTTAATAAATTTAATTGTTTACGCCTTTTGGCAAAGATGAGATGCTGACGTAGTTTGGCTTGTTGTTGTTGCTATTATTTTAGCCGCATTACTTCACACTTTGTAGTGCACTCAGACGACACACATTACACACACACAGGCAAGCAACAACAATGATAACAACACACTCGTGTGTTACTTCTCTCTCTTTCTCTCACTAGTTCACTGAGAAAAATCACGTTAGAATTGTTGTTTTGTTTGCTGTTTTATGAACAGATATCTCTTGTTTAATTTTGCTTGTTTTTTATTATGTTTGTTCTTGTTTCACTTGAAATTTGTTTGGTTGGTTTCTTTCTAATTGGAAGTAATCAGAGTAGAAATTGTTTACAATTAGAATTTTTAAGTTTACTTGCGTTGTTATAAATTCTTCACATTAAAATCTGTAATAAGAAAGTGGTGGAAGAAAAAAAGGCACGATGAGCATTAATATTAAAATAATAATTGATACATTGAAGATAAAAACCACAACAAACAACAACAGGAGGGGATCATTCAAGAACGCGCGCGCATTTGTGGTTAATGGCGAGACTCTGCCAAGGAATATCGAATTTAAAAACTGTATTAAAGCACAGGCACGAGTCAGGAAGTGAGTAATCGAGATTTTTGTAAGAAATTGGATCCACTGAATATAAAATGGAATGGAAAATAGTGAAAATAGAGATTTCCTTAACAAGTAAACACCAAGGAAGAGAATTCTTGGGCGAAATGCAAATAAAAGGGAATGAATGTTTTTTGCTGATTCATTATGGAATGCTAATGTTCTTAGATTTTGCTGAGGAAAAAAGGAGTATAGAATGGAAAATATGTAAGTATTTACATAAAAAACTATAAACAAGCATTTTGAGGTTATTTCGAATTTTAGTTTACCATATTCTTGTTTTTTTTTGCAGCAATGTGGATGTTCGAAAGAGGAAAATTATTTTCTTTATTGAGGAACGTGGAATTATAAATAGGTATGTACATACATGATATATTGAATAGTGAATGTAAAACTAATTTAAGGTTATGTATATTTTTAGGACACAAAGGAACTCGACAATGGATATATGGGGATTCTTTTAAGGATCATGAAATTAAAAATCTGTATGTATGAACGAAATATCCCTAATGTAAGGGATGTAAAAATTGAGGTTATGTTTATTTGTTTAAGTTTTGCAACGTTTTTTTAAATAAGGAGGAGACAAACCGGATTCTAAACTAAAATCTACATTACCAGGCCCCCGATGTTGACATCTGTGGGTAAAAAGGTTTAAATTTCCGTCTGAAGGCCGGATTTTTTTACATCAGTCATAGGAGGAGCTAAAACATAAGGGTGCATTCGAATTTTTGGAAGACCATATGTAAGGAAGTATGAAAAATATTCAGTAAATTAAAAAAAATTAAATGAGGCATCCGAGTGAAGTGGTTGAACAATATACAACCTAGACAACAAATCGAAGAGTGTAGGTAAACAAAGCTAAGATTCCTTTATCTCGCTTCCACATATAACTACAATGAAAACCCCGTGAAACAGAGGCCTCGAGAAGAACTCTCAGTCAGCTGAATTGCTCCAGTGAGTGAGTTTCATTTTCCATTTTTCTTATTTCCGGAAATGATAATTTTAAATCTTTTCGCCCTATAAACTCTATATGTGATAATTAAGATATTTTCAGAACGATGTGATAAAAAACAAACTGTCTGTCCGTCAGCTAATCCAGATGCTAATTAAATTGTTTGTTTGTGAAAACAAAACAACAAATAATCGGATCAGCAAACAGAAGGAGGGTAGAACAGGGGCATCAAGGGGAGATATTCCGCTTAAAAAGCTGTTGTTTTCAATGGGACAACTCGGATACGACTCTTTGACTACTTGTTGGGGTGGCAGCCTCTGGTTAAAGTCTTACTTTGAGTCAATCCGGTACAGAGAAGCTAGTTGCTGTGAGATTGAAGGGGCTTCCATACCGTCAACCCTGACAAACTGTTCGAAAAGACTAACCCTCGTCCGTGTTTGAAACTTTGTAAACGGTTATTTTTGCCATGTTTAAATCTTAACAAAGCTTACGATCTGCTTGAAGTCTATTTCGGAGATCTGCTTGAAGTCTATTTCGGATAGATTATCATGTTCATATTTGCCGAACTGTCTGTTTTCTGCCACTCAGCGATGGACACCTACAGCGACTTCCAGGCGTCCGTTTCCAGGAGCCTCAGAGCACATCTATCAGGCTGGAATTTAACCAGAGAGTCCAGTATTTGGAGATTCAAGAATGCATTCAAGGCTGCTTGTGTTGTGCTTCTTAGCTCTCCGGTTATCAGGTATGACACTGGACCAACGAACCAGGTATGACACTGGACCAACGCGTAAAACTAAGCGATTATATATTACCTGTCCTGAGATTTGATGTAAATTTTGTTATTCCTAGTAGAAACCATAGTAGAAATAACCATCCTCTGGACTGTCTGGCTTTGTATACAGACGGATCCAAGATGGAAGAAAGTACATGGGCTATCGTCTACTGTGAAAGGCTAGGCCTGGAGTTTACCTACAAGCTGGATAGCAATTGTAGTGTTTTCCCAGCTGAAATCCTCATGATTTGGAAGGCAGCGGAATTGATAAAAAGACTGGATGCAGAGATCGTTGAACCGGTGACTATCTTTGTGGATAATCAAGCGGCTCTTAAAGCCATCAAATCCTGTTACATCAAATCTGTGGCCGTCCTCAAGTGTAGAACAGTTTTGGAAGAAGTTATGAACAGCTATCGGCTGTGTTTGATACCAGGACACCGTGACATCATTTGTAATAAAAGAGCAGACCAATTAGCTAGACAAGGATCTCAATCTACAGATCTAGCAATTAACGGGCTCAATCAAACCCCCTATATGTCATCTTCATCGGAACTTTGAGGCGTACTTCGACGAAAGAGCCTGTGAACTTTTGGGCTCAATCAAACCACCCATATGTTATCTTTATCGGAACTTTGAGGCGTTCTTCGACGAAAGAGCCTATGAACTTTTGGCACAACGAACCTAGGTGCAATGTGTCAAGATCTATTTGGCTGACTTTGTCCATCAAAGGACACACTCACTGTTGAACTTGAGCAAAGCTCAAGTAATATATCTTCTATCCGATCTCTATAGCCATCGATACTATCTCACACTTCCTTGTCAACTTCTCGTCTGTCTCCATCCCCCTTCTTTTCTCGCCCCCATAGATCTCTCCATATCTTTTTCTTTTCGTTGATGATCACAATGGACCTGACGGAATTTTGCAGCCACATAAGTGACTGTACATCCCCAAACCTAATCTAACCTAGCTCTTCAGTTATTAGGATCGAAGTCGATCGCTATACTGTATTCATTTTAGCCAGCAGTATCTTTTGGTTGACCCTTGCCACCAGACAAGGCATCCATATGTAAGAATGGGGAGTACGACCGTCACATATAGCCATTGTATGATCTCTGGGATTTAGTCCGCAACTCTTACCTACAGAGTTCTTGCAGGAATAGATTGATATTGGTCCTTTCATAGTGCGTTCCTCAACATTCCTTTTTTAAGTTAATTTGTGGTCACAGATTGTACCAAGGAGGCCTTCATTACATAGAAAAAATTTTTTGATGCTCCCTAGGCATATTCCGCCCCTCAAAATCTCCATTTCTTTCATAAGAAGAAGGGGCCTTCAAAATCTCTATTTCTTCCATCAACCATGCCATTTGTTTATTGTGAATTATGTGTAAAAAACCGCGGGATAGTGTAAACAGTGCCGCGTCGCGCCGCATATTTCGGAAAAAAATAAAACCAGAATTTTGTTCAGATGCTGCTCAAAAAAAATCCATTCTCGACTGGTCACAGCACGCTCATCTCCAATGTTATTGTTGTTGTTTTTATCTTTAGTTGGATGCTTTTTTTCACTTATTGTTCTCATTATTTTTTTCTTATTGGTTTTTTTATTTTTTGGTGGGGTAATTGGAATCTTCTCCTTTTTGTGCTGTATAAGTGAATCACTTTTTTTGGCTTGTTGGTGTTTTCGTTGTTTTTGTTATTTCTCCACCCGACGATGATGATCAGCAACATAAAAAACACTACCGAAACAAATGAAATACACCAGAAGAAGAAGACGGATAAGAAGAAGAAAATTTGAAACACAACACACGGAAAAAAATAACAAAACACGCACACCACAAATCCAATTAGTTTCTATCGGCGTAAAAAATGAACGACAGATAAAACAAAAACAACAAAACAAACAGACACACAACACAAACACGCACACACACATACGCGAGAAAGAAGAGAAATATACAAAAATAACCCAATAAACTACAAAAACAAGAACAAAAAAATAGATGATGATTTTGCAGCAGCAGCAGGGTGTGGAGGAATTTTATTCTTAACAATGGTCAGGCGAGGCCGCCAAGGGCTTTAAACTTTTTTTCCAATTCAGGAAATTCACAATTTTTAAAAAATAAAAATATTTGTCACAATGAAAAAACACATTTTCTTTTGCGCAAAATTTTTCATGCTTTCTTTTTTTCGGTGTTTGTCTTCACTTTTTGCAACACACACATTTCATTTTTTTTGCACATTTTCACATCTTTCTCAATTAGCCACCACAATTTTTTGTATATCAATCAATTCATTTATTTCATATAAATTCCTCTATTTAGTTTTAATATTCCATTATTATTAGCTTTACTTTTTTCTTTTCTTAATTCCAAAAATATTTTGATTGTATCACCGTCGTCGTCCGTACGTTTGATTTTTTTCGTCCGTGCTTGCTCGCTCACTCGCTTCACCGTATGTGTTGTTTTTCTTTTAGTATTTTTTTGCTTTGCTTTTTTTTTCTTTTTTTTATTCAACTTCTCGCTTACCGATAAAACCAGAAAATCGAACCAATCACAATGAACGCATTTTTTTGACTGCCTTCTGTTGAATGTTGCTGCCAGCGCTCAAAGCTCTCTCAACATGTTGCCAAAACACTCTAGTGATTGTTAGCTCCCTTATGTCTGTTGATTCTTATTTGAATAGCAGTGTTGTCTTTCGACCTATAGAGCCCTATGTGGTTGTTAATGAAGTGACAGGCTGACACAATGAATTGTAAAGGTAAACGTGAAAGATTTTGTTGAAAATAAACGCATTTCCTAGCAATAAAAACGAACTTTCCTATAAAACAGCTGTTTGGGAGAGAACAATTTACTATATTATAGTCATATCATTTAGAGAAAATTTACATTTGATATTTATAAATGTCAAACGTTAAAAAAAATACAAGGTAGCATAACTTGAGATTAATAACAGGGTGACACAATGAATTGTAAAGGTAAAGGTGACGGATTTTGTTGAAAATAAACGTATTTTCTGGTAATAAAATCGAACTTTAATATAAAATAGCTATTTGAGAGAGTATAATTTACTTCATTATTGAGAAATTTCATTACAGAGATTTTATTTGGGGAGAAAATTTACATTTGTTATTTATAAAGTCAAACGTTAAAAAAAAATACAAGGTATGATAACTTGAGGTGAATGACAGGGTGACACATTAAATTCTAAAGGTAAATGTGAAGGGTTTTGTTGAAAATAAATAATTTTCCTTTTTTTTAAATCGAATGTTTCTAACAAAAATAATCAATATCTATATACGTTTCGGTGTAGCTACCGTATAAGGGAACCGACCCATTTTCGTTATTTTGACACATTTTCGTTATTTTGGCATCCTCCCACCGATGTCACTGAAATTTCATATAAAGGGTTCTTGAACGCAGACAAACATATAAAAGTATCAATATAGGCCCATTTTCTGACATAGCCTCCATATAACGGTAGCGCCATATTGTCAGTATTTTTATGGTTTCAGTCGCATTTTTTTATTGAGGTTGCTATTATTTGGTATTCAGGTATATTTGAGGGTAAAACATTAGAGGCTATTGGCCCAAGCTTCACATAAAGGACACGATTTATTGTCGGATGTTTTTAATCAAAGGTTTCTGTGTTGACATAGCTTCCATATAAATGCCCCAATATTTTTAAGGCTTTAAACGAAATTTACGCTGAAGTTCCTGTAATTTGATAATCAGGGATTTTTTGGGAGAGCGAAAAAACATATATTTAGACAATTTTTGATATCAATCAATGTTTTGATATAGCCTCCATAAAAAGATGGCGCCCAATTTTAGGTACTATTAATATTAATATATACTAATAACAAAAAGGTTTAAGTGAGTATAATTTGGCCGTATATAGGATTTATCGTTAATAAAAAAATTATTTATATAAAATATTCAATATTAGTCCCAATTTATATTAGGCGAGTTTAATTGCGACAAGTCTTTGTTTGAAGGAGAGAGAGGGGCAAGGGGAATTGTTCGTATCGGCAATTTTCTGGCAATTCGTTTTGTGAATTTTGTTTGTAGTGTCAACAATTTGAAATACCAATCCAGAACATTGTCAAAAAAAATATTTTTGAAATCGAATTGCCCTGTATAGACCCGAAGACGAATGAAGCAAGTTTAAAAGAGAACGGTTTTGAATTAGATCCACTTTGATATATATCGTTAATTTTTCCGTATATTGAAGTTCCTACCCCAGTTTTCCCAAAACCGAGCGTTTACAACCTAATTCCACATAATGCAATAAGATAGTCTCAAATTAAGGTCCCGACCGATTTAAGGGTTTTTGAATTCATACCAAGTGTTGGAGGGTACATCTTCCGGTCGGTTGAAATTAAAGACGCATTTTAACAGTCGAAATCGTTTATAACGACATATCGGATTTAAACGACTCTTTCCAAAAGTCCCGAGAAATATTTTACCATTTATTTGATACCGTTTATAATAACATATTGCTTATAGCGACCAATTTCGGCGGTCTCTTGACAGCACATATGTAAAATACGTATCGTGTAAAAGCATCATAGGCAATTTCGGCTGTACTTGTTTTTAACCCTTTCAGTGCCAAAGAAAAATTTTGTCGAAATAAAAATCTAACATTTTGTATTTAAAATCATATAAAGGGACATAGTTTAGAAAAAATAGCAATTGTCATTTTAATCCTAGGTCAGTTTCGTCTGTTTTCCAGCAAAAACAAAAACATCAATAGTAACGGTACATAGGATAACCAAAGAAAGAGAGTACTTTTAAATATCGAATATATTCGAAAAAAAAAAACACAGAAAGGGTTAAGGATGTTTTATTTTTCCATACAAACAGTATTAAGTATGTAAAATTATATTTTTCGGAAACGCAGTAGGATACAGCTCCTCCAACTAGTTCTAGGACCATATATCATGCGTAGACATAGTCTAAAAAATATTTAAAAACGGCTTCAGCTTTACTAAGTTGATATTCGTGACTTGTTAGGTTATCCGTATACGTCTATTTTGAATCTACAGAGCCCTATTGTCATTGACAAATAATCCTATTTCGCATCTATATAGCCCTATTGTCATTCATGGAATAATACTATTTCGCATCTATAGACACCTATTGTTAATAACGTTGTTATTTATCATTATTGTGGCCATAAACAAATGAAATAATCATTAAATTTTTTCCAATGGGAAATTATATGGTCCAATTTCTCCCTCTCTCTTTTCTCTTTATTATAAAATTCGTTTTTTTAGCAAAACTTTTAACGTTTGGCAACAGATTTGCATTCATTTGTAACATGGCAACCCTATAAACATATGGTTGTCATAACGGCCATAACTGACACTTAAATAAACAGAAAATATATATTTTTCGATTTTCTCTACAAATATATTTAAATATTTTTATTAAAATTTAATAAAAGCTAATAAAAAATGCCCCGCCTAAAGCCCACCACCAAAGTAGATGTGATTGGAAATTTGGATTTAAGCCCAGAGAAGGCTGTTGGCGATTACATAGAATCCAAACAGCAAAAGGCGTTTTTTATGTGAGATTTAAAAATTGAATTATAGATAAGAAAAATGCAATTAATTAATTTCCACTTCTTAGAAAACCTCCCAATTGGGATTCGGCCGGTGATTCCATTGAATTGCTCTATATACGCAATGAACGTGAACATGCCGCCATGATGCGTCTGCAAGAGGAAATGTTGGAAAATGCCAAGACCCAATCTGCGGGAAATGCTGCCCGTATACGCAAACTGTATAAAATTCATGCAAATTTACGTAAACGTTTCATTGAGGTCAATAATTTTATTAAGGATTGTGGTGATAAGAAGCGCATGGCCGAAAAGAAAGTGGCCGAGGAGACGGCAATGCATGAAGAATTAAAGGAACAGATTGCCAAGTACAAGACGAGTATTGAGGAATTGAGTAAGGATAGATTTTGAAATAAGTGATTGACTGGAAATGTTTTTGAAGGAAATCAGAATTTTTCAATGATCGACCAGTTTGGAAACGAGAAATTCGTCTTCAACGTCATGTTTTGTATGGCCAATAAACAATAGCAACTTTTAAACAAGTATTGGGGCGCTATCTTGAAACTTGGGCCAATATATACTAGGGGGATTTTTTTACTCTATGAGAAAATTAAATATATAATGACACAATATCAAAATTTGGACAAATCAGAAATACTATAAAGTTAACCATTGCTGTCTACACACCCGATTTGTTAGCGGTATTTTTATGAACAAATATTACATTTACAAATTTCTTTTGTTCGTGGACCCATAGTTAAATTTGGTATGGAATATTTTTTCCATTGACATCAAATCCCTAAATTGGGGTTTTGAAGAAGATATTTGCAAAATTAAAAAAATACTATGAAATTAATCCACAAAAATGCTATTCCTCTGCATACACAATTTGTTAACGGGTTTTTTATGGACAAATATTAAATTAATAGCTTGACTTTGTTCTGGGACATATAGTGAAATTTTCTGTAGAAAATTTCTTCCATTGGTATCAACCTCCTAAGATGGAGTTTTCATGGAATTTTCGACCTAACCTCAAAAACATTGTGTAATTCACTATATCAAATTATAACCTCAAATTGCGAGGGATTTTTCAGTGGTGTGTATTACATTTACATATATCCTTTGTTCGGGGACCCTTAGTGAAATTTAGTAAAGAACATTTTTTCCATTGACATCGAACCTGTAAATTGGAGTTTTGAGGAAGATTTTGGATAAATTGAATAATACCATGAAATTAAAATTAAAAATGGCACTCTGACGGGATTTTTATGTAGAAATATTGGGTTAATAGATTGGCTTTGATAAATATTAAACTAATATTCTGGGACATATAGTGAAATTTTCTGAAGAATATTTCGTCCATTGGTATCAACCTCCTAAGATGGAGTTTTCATGGAATTTTTGACCTAACCTCAAAAATATTGTGTAATGCACTAAATCAAATTATAACCTCAAATTCCAAGGTGTTTTTCAGTGATGTGTATTGCATCTACAAATATCTTTTGTTCGGGGACCCATAGTGAAATTTGGTGTAGAACATGTAGAACATTCCATTGACATCAAATCCCAAAATTGGAGTTTTGAGGAAGATTTCTGTGAAATTAAAAAATACTAAAAAATTAACTTTCATATATGCCTCTCATCTACATACATAATTCAAAACTAAACTTTGTAATTGTTTTATATTTTCCCAGCCCATTTCCGTGATGTCTTAAAGGCCACTGTCAAAGAATTTGAACCCTACGAAAAGGTTCTGGAAGAAGTTGTTGAAAAATCCGATATTTTTGAATCGGTCAAGGATTGTATGGATAGATGTGATGCCCTAAGTAAGTTTCATGACCAATTTCCTACTCTACCCCCGATTTATATTTCCCATTACACCCTCCTAGTGCTCGCCCAGGTGGAAATATCCCGTTTGGAACAGGAAAAACTTCAGGAAATCGAAGAAATGCGCCAACGCATGGTCAAGCTAACCAATGAGGCGGCCCTAACGGTTTTGGGGTTGAAAAACGATCTAGCCGAATTGGAAAGATCCTATAATCAGGCTCGTGCCGAATGTTCCAAATGGGAAAAGATAATGGCCAATGCCAAAGACACTGTGGCCACTCATGATTTGAATAAGGATCGTGCCTTGGATGGCATACATTATATGTATCGTCTGCTGTGCAAAAGGAGAAGTACTTGGGATTTTGTTTTTCTAATATTTTTAAAAATAATTTTTAATATTTTGAATACAAATATTTTTTTATTGCAGACATGGATCCCCTTTATCAACGCAATGAAATTGAAAAACAATTGGATTATATTAAAGATGAAATAGAGTTATTAATTGAGGTGAACAAAGAATGTGCGAAACAGCAGGATAAATGGAAAACTTCGGCAGCAACAACTACAAAATCAGAGAAGAAAAGTGTGAAGAAATCGAAATAAATGCATGCAATGGCAAAATTAGAAATAAAAAAATTCTGAATAATAGGTCTAATGAACCTTGAACTATTTGCGTTACTAAATTCACGCCGAGAGAACTGATAGTCCTTGAAATATTTGCTTTAATAAACCCGCGCCTTGAGAGATAATTATCCTTGAAATATTTGCTTTAATAAATCCATTAGGTGTTAAAAAATATCTTTTAAAAAATCCTCGCCTAGTGGACTACTTGAAAAATATTTAAAAAATAAAAATAATAATTAAACAATTATTAAATTTTAATTAATACAATTTTTATTTATTTTTTTTATTGTTATTAATATATTATTTATGTTTGTCGTTTATTTTTTTTTTTCATTGAATTAAGTTATTTTTTATGAGGACTTCTAGTGGAATATTTCAATTAAATTATGTAAATATTTCCCCTTTTGTAGGTTTTGTATTTTTTTTAATGTATTAAATAAATTACAATTTGTATTTGGTTATACATTTTAATTAAAATTAATAATGTTATTAGGTTTGTCTGTTATTTATTTGTTTTTTTTTTTTTTTGGAATAATAATGTGTCGGTTTGTATCTGTTGGCTGTCTTCCATTTTTGGTATATTGTGCATAAAATTTTTTTGAACTGTTGGAACAATTGTTAATTTATTTTTTCTTTTTAGTAGAGTTTCAAATCAAAATTTGTATACATTGTTTTATTTTAATACTCCAATGTAAATTTATATCAATGTAGGTTATATATAGCAGTATTTAACACGATCATCAGACATAGAAGGTGGAATAAATTTTTGAACTTAGGCGTTGACTTTAGTATTGCCAAAGAACAAGCCATGTCGTGGTAATATTTTTGGCAACACTAAAACTTCCCTCGATGTCAGATGATTTATGAAAAAAACAATTTAAAACATATTTTAGGTATGTAATCTGAATGGTGCTAAATATCCTCTTCAAACATTATGGGCGTAATTATCGATCTTATTAATGGTGATGATGATGCTGCTGATTTCTAGAACTTTCGGAAGCAATTATTTATTGACCACAATTCCGACTTCTTCCTCATGAAAGAAAACGCTTCCTCGTTGTTGCATGTGTATACAGCTTTCCAGAACCGAACAAAAAAATATGTATATGAACTCTGATGATGATCAACAATACTATTTTGTGTCTAGATTTAGAATGATTATTTATATCTAGAAGAGATGAGAAGAAGAAAAGATATTTATGAATATGAAATATAGATTTTGGAAAAAAATAAAATATATTAAATTTTAATGGCTTGATTATGCAAAAATGTATTGTTTTTGATATAAAATATTCAAAATATATGGAAAGAAAAAATGAATTTGAAAGGTATTAAACAGCTGACTGTTAAAACAGCTGATCGAATTTGGATGTTGGCAACTCAAATGAACATCGAAAGGTATCAAAACCTCACCACCTGGCCAACATAATCAAGCCATTAAATTGTGAAAATTATTGTGCAGTGTAAATTTGTGTTTGAATTATGTGATGAGATTCCAATTTTTATGGGCGTTTTGATAGATAATCTTTTGCGTACGCACACATATATACAATTATTACAAAAAAATAAATCATACTCACATTCTCTTAAAAACGATTTTCCAAAAAAACGAAACGAGGGATCGAAAACAAAAATAGATTTTAAACAAGTAAATACATTGTTAAGTTCGGCTGGACCGAAATTTTTATATTCCTCACCACTGCTTTACGGCTACTTAAATACCTATTTCTATAAAGTGTAAGCCTTCTGGAGTACTCGGCGTTTTAAAAACGTAATTAAGTCCGGCCGGACAGACTATTTGTATATATATATGTATATATGCAATACACCCCAATAAATGGTGTTCTTTTATTGGTGTGTATTGCATTTACAGATATCTTTTGTTCGGGAAGCCATAGTGGAATTTGGTATAGAATATTTTTTCCCTTTACATCGAATCCCTAAATTGAGGTTTTGAGGAAGATTTAGGCAAAATTGGAAAATAATTGGGGACCCATATTGAAATTTGGTATAGAACCATTTTTCCATTGACATCAAACCCCCAAATTGCGGTTTTGAGGAACATTTTCTTGAAATTGAGAAATACTACGTAATTAACCTTAAAAAATTACACTACTCTACATTCACAATTTGTTAACGGTATTTTTATGATCAAATATTACATTTACAAATTTTTAAGTTTGGGGGTCCATATTGAAATTCGGTATAGAACATTTTCTCCATTTACATCAAGCTAAATTGCGGTTTTGAGGACAATTTTGGCAAATTTGAAAAATACTAAGAAATTAAACCTAAAAATGCCACTGCTCTATATCAGCAATTAGTTAACCGCATTTTTACATACTAATATTAAATTAACAGCTTAACTTTATTCTGAGACACAACTTGAAATTTCCTGTAGAATATTTCTTCCATTGGTATCAAATTTCTAAGATGAAGTTTTCAAGGAATTTTCGGCCTAAACTCAAAAACATTGTGTAATTCACCAAAACAAATTATAACCTCAAACTGCAAAGGTATGTATTGCATTTACAGATATATTTTGTTCGGGGACCCATAGTGAAATTTTGTATAGAATATTTTTTTTTTATTGACATCAAACCCCTAAATTGGAGTTTTGAGGAAGATTTTTGCAAAATTGAAACATACTATGAAAATAACCTTAAAAAATCCTCTCATCTACATACACAATTTATTAACGTTATTTTTATGCCCAAATACTACCCTAATAGCTTGGCTTTGTTCTGGGACATATAGTGAATTTTTCTGTAGAAAATTTCCTCCACTGGCATCAACTTCCAAAAATTGATTTTTCTGGAAGATTTCGGCCTAACCTCAAAAACATTGTGTAATTCACTAAATCAAATTAACATAACCTAAAATTGCCAGGGAGTTTTCAGGGGTGTTTATTGAATTTACAGATATCTTTTGTTCGGAGACCCATAGTGAATTTTGGTATACAAAATTTGTTCCATTCACATCGAATCTCTAAATTGGAGTTTTGAGGAAGAATTTAGCGAAATTGAAAAATACCATAAAATTAACCTTAAAAATGTCACTCCTTTACATACACAATTTGTTAACGGTATTATTATGCACAAATATTACATTAATAGTTTGGCTTTGTTCTGAGACACAAGTTGAATATTCCTGTACAATATTTCTTCCATTGGTATCAACCTCCTGAGATGGAGTTTTCAAGGAATTTTCGGCCTAAACTCAAAGACATTGAGTAATTCACTAAATGAAATTATAACCTCAAATTGCAAGGTATTTTTCAGTGGTGTGTATTGCATTTACAGATATCTTTTGTTCGGGGACCTATAACGAAATTTTGTGTAGAACATTCTTTCCATTGACATCAAATCCCTAAACTGGCGTTTTGATTAAAATTTTAGCGAAATTGAAAAATACCATGAAATTAACCTTAAAAATTTCACTCCTTTACATACACAATTTGTTAACGGTATTTTTATGCACAAATATTATTCTTATAGCTTAGCTTTGTTCAGGGACATAGAGTGAATTTTTCTGTAGAATAGTTCTTTAATTGGTATCAACCTCCTAAGACGGAGTTTTCAAGGAATTTTGGGCCTAAACACAAATATCCACCTTCCTATTACAAATTTTATAGGGGAAATATTTCTTTTACACAACCTAACCTTAAAAAATAAAACCCTAAAACTTTGTCCCCTATTGGGAAAATAAAATAAAAAATTTTCATTTTTCTTTCGATTATATATAATAGAGCGTATATTTTTGTTGTAACTTTGTTGTTGTTGTTTGTTTTGTTGATGGAGCGGCATTACTAATAAATTTTTTAATTTTAAACTTATTTAAAGAGACAGTGAGAGAGAATAATAAAAAAATTAAAATAAAAAATAATAATATATTTAAATGTATATTCTCAAACTATGTTCGTATATTTTTTTTCTAGATTAAATATTGTTTTGTTTTTTGCATTCCAAACTCCAACGACGACAACGCGAATAATAGATAAATTAGCAAATTTATTTTATTGTTTTTTTGTTTTGTTTTTAATTTTATGTAATGCAAACATAAATACAAATAAAAAAAATAGAAGACGGTAAGGTAAGGGGGAGGTAGGGTCGAATAGGAAATTTAAACAATTAAAAAAATATATGTATATATAATAGTAATAATAATAAATCCACACAGAAACATAATTAAATGGAAGTTTAAGATAAACAAACAGCAGGAAACCCCTCTCAAAAGAAAACATACATTCGATTATCTCCAAAGAAAAAAATCGTTTAACAAAATTTCGTAAAACAAAACAGGATGCTTACTTTTTTGTTTGTAATCAATTTGTTAAGTAGGTGAGTGAAAGTGTTCGTGTGTTCTTGTCTGTATTCTAGGCCTAGTGTTTGTTTAACCTTTTCTTGTTGTTGTTGGTTTTTTGGAATTAAACTTAGTTGTTTTCGATTTTTTTTTTAAAGAAAAAAATTATAATATGCAGTAATAATAATAGTAATTAATTATATTAAACATGGAATCTTGTTGTTTGTTTTTTCGTTAACATTAATGATGTTTGTTGTGTTGTTGTTGTTAATTTAATTCGTGGTTCTTGGTTTTGTTGTTGTATTTGTTTTTTTACACATAGTTTAACGAATGACAAAAAGTAGCCTACATTCCATAGCCGGGATAGGCCATGTTGGGCGCATAACCTGGCGCCTGTCCCGCAGTCGCATAACCTTGAGCATACTGTGGCGGTATACCCATACCAGGACCAGCTGTGATCATTAATTGAGGTTCCATGCTAATAATGTTTTTATGTTCGACAGTTTCGTCTTCTTTTTCTCGTCGCGCTTCGTTTTGTTCGAGTTTATCCACTTTGGCGGTGTATTCACGTATAACCTGAGCAAGAGGAAGAAGAAAAAAGATTAAGTTTTTTTCGATTTTTTTTTTAAATATTTAACTTACTTGAATTAGATAAGGCATGGCAAAGTCCAGAATATTGTGTTTCCATGCTAATTCCATAATAACATCGGGTCTTAACAAATCGTAACACTAAGAAGAAAATATTAAAAAAAATTAAATTAAAAAATATATAAAAGTGAATTACAAAAAATATAAATTAATAAAATAATAATACAAAAATAAAATAAAATTTTTTTAAAAAATCCACGCCTTGAACATTTTTATTTCAATAAACCGCGCCTTGAAAAATATTTTTAAAAAATCCGCGTATTAAAAATTATTTTTAAAAAATCCACGCATTGAAAAAATATTTTTAAAAAATCCACGCCTTGAAAAATTATTTTTAAAAAATCCACGTCTTGAAAAAATATTTTAAAAAAAATCCACGCCTTGAAAAAATATTTTTAAAAAATCCACTCCCTGAAAAAATATTTTTAAAAAATCCACGCCTTGAAGAAAAATTCTAAAAATTCGGGCCTTGAAAAAAAATTTTAAAAAATCTGCGTCTTAAAAAAAATATTTTTAAAAAATCCACGCCCTAAAAAAATATTTAAAAAAAAAATCCGCGCCTTGAAAAAATATTTAAAAAAAATCCGCGCCTTGAAAAAATATTTTTAAAAAATCCACGCCTCTAGATCTATGCTTAGACCTGTTTTTAATCCACTCGGGCTTCCGAGAAAAAATGTGTTTTAAAGCTTGAAAAAATATTTTTAAAAAATCCGCGCCTAGGAAAAATATTTTTAATAAATCCGCTTGAAAAAGCGGAAGCTCTTCTTTCTATGGAAGCCCTTAGAAGTTGTTACTTACTTGGAATAAACAGGCAGCAAAACAATCGTAGGCATTACGTTCGAGGAACCAGGCCAGCAGTTCTTCGGCAATCTCTTGTTTACCCGATTCGGCGGCATATTCCATAGCATCCTTATACAGGCGATCCTTTTTACACAATTCAACGGATTGTTTCCAGCGGTTGTTGCCTAGGAACAAAAAAAGAACAAACAAAAATTAAAAAATAATTCTTAATTTAAATTCTCTCTCTCCCTCCCCCAATGGAGGAATCTCCTCCACGCCTCTTGTAGGGCCTCTGCCAGGGCCCCCAAACGTACCTTTATACAAATAAGCAGCAATACGTCTAAATTCTGTCAATTCATGTTTCTCCAATTTCTGTGCCAGAGCTATGGTATCGAAATTATCAAAACCATCAATTGAATTGCGTAGACCCTGATAATCTTCCTCTTCGATCAGCAGACCGTTCAATGCCTCATTGATCGCCTTATTATTCAGAGATTGTACCGAACGCAAATAGGGTTTGACCAAAGCCAAATGCCCGGTTTTGCCAAAGAACGACACAGCCCTTGTGTGATCCATGCGAGGTGCCAACACCAATAGAATGTCATTGAGTAACAGCGGTTTATAGTCCAAATAGAATTGAATTGCCTTGTAGTACAATTCAATGTTGGCAACCTTTGTGATAATATCTTTGAAGTGACCTTCACGCCAGGCTTCGGTGGGATGAGCCATCATAGCCAATACAGCGTTATCGTACTCCTCGTATTTATCATAAAGGAATACCAACTCTGACCAAAGGTGAGCCGATTCGGCGGCCCGCAATACTTTGGGGATGTTGACGCGAGACCAGAACAATTCCAGATGTTCGCGCATCTTTGAGGGCTTGAATTTCGAATAGAGTATGGCCAATTCGGTGAACATGCCCATGTGGGCACGTTCCAGACCCAAGGCCGATTCGAGCAGGGCAATGAGTTCTTCGAAATAGCCACGATCCTGATAGTAGTTGATCAGATCTTCGAGTTCATCGGCATGGACGACAATGTGTAGGCCGCACATTTGGGCGAGGCGGAATTCTTCGGCATCGACACAGGCGAAACAGACCTCCTTCCAGGTGCGTGTGGAGTTGGCTTTGCGGGCCGAGTCAACGGCACCCTGGAACTCTTTGAGATAGACCAAAGTGATGGCCAAACGGGCAAAGTTGCTGACGTTGTTGTAGAGCAGTTTGGCGGCATCGTACATGCCATCGTTGAAGCAGCGATCACCGATCTTTTGGATATCGGCATGATTGGGGCCGGAGATGAATTCTTCCAAATCGGCCAGACGACCGGTGCGGGCATAGGCATAGATCAATTCACTTTCAATGTACGATTCGCGTGCCTTCTTGCGGGCCATTTGCAAATAACGTACCAAATCCTCCCAGGAGTCGGACTTGGAGGCCACTGAGACCACATCCATATAGGCACTGGGATCATCGGCCTTAATGTACGAATCGATGGCTTCCTTTACCAAACCCTTTTCCAATTGGGCCTTGGCCAGTTGAGACCACACGGCCGGTTCATTGCAGCGCTCGGCAAATTCATAGGCCCGTTCCAAATTGTTGACCTGTTCAATGAGAACCTGGATGGCCGAGGTGTTGACATCGAATTTCTTGAAGATGGCAAAGGCCTCCTCGTACAGTTGATTGGAAATAGCAATGTTGGCGATGTCGGGGGCATCGTAGTTGTCCAAACGATTAATGTAGTCCATGACACGGGTGCGGTCAGCCTTGATGGCGGTCAAGATAAGCAGATTTTGCAAATTGCGATGATCGGAGAATACTGAAGAGTCCAAAATGATTTTCTCCAACAACTCAATGAGTTCGTTGGGCAAATCTGCAGTCATAAAGGCCTTGACGGTAACAGAGATGTCATCGGGGTCTTGGGTTTCCGACAGAGCTGTTTGCACGACTTGATCGATCAGCTGACGTTTGTAGGGATTGGATTCGGCCAAGACCTCAGCCCACAGCTCAGCATCACGACGACGTACCAAGTAACGGGCCTCACTCTTGAACAGGGAATTCTCGTTGCAGACGGCAATCAATTCACGATCGCACTGGCCACGTTCATAGGCCACACAAGCCAAATGGGGATCACGTTTCTCACAATAACGGCCCACAACACGACTATCGTAGTATTGGTTCTCCTTAAGGAAACGTTCGGGGTTGTTGTTCGAATCAATGTAGATTTTGGCCAAAGCATTGTGGGTGGCTGGTTCGATGCAGCCCTCATGGACACGCGACTCCAACCAGGGCAACAACAGCTTCAAACGGTTGCGTTTCTCCACCTCTTCCACCAATTCATCGGTGGAGAACTGGCCCTTGACGACCAAAATCAAATTCTTTATAATGTCCTCCGAGCAATCCACGTCCAAAAGACCACCCACTACAACGGGCAGACGGGAAGGATTGACCTTCTGTACATAGATTTCAATATACTTTTGCAAATTGTTACGATACAAATACAAGACCAGATCATGGACAAAATCAAAACGATCACACACAATAATCAGGGGCAATTGATCGGTCAGTTTGGCCTCCTTGAGGAAATTCTTTACCCTCTCGGCATTGTAGCAGTTCGATTCACGGCAAATGCGTTCAACTTCTTTGATTTGGTTGGTCTTACAGGCAGCCTGGATGTATTTGAAATGGACCTCCGGGTCTTGGGAGTAGTTCACAATCGAGCCAAGGAAATAGAATAATCCCTCATAGGATTTAAAGCTTTCGAAGAGATCAATCAAAGCTTTGGTGGTCAATTGTTCGTGGTATTTGGTGGCGATTTGAACACAAATTTGCAGATTTTGTCTAATGTTGGCGGTCAACATGGCCTTAAGGCATTCCAGCGAATCCTCCACAGACAGAGTGCCAAAAAAGCCAACCAACCAATCGGCATTCAACAGATGGGTATGGACCACAGCACGCTTGATGTCATACAAATCGGTATAGTGTTCCAAAGCACGTTGCAGCAGACCGGCCTTCTCACACAATTGGGCGATGTGAGCACGATCGTAATGGGTGAACATGGCATTGCCCAAAATGGCATCAGCCACCTGGGGTGCCGAAATCAAATTCATTTCCAAGAGCCTGGTCTGCAAGGCACCCTCATTGGGACGATTGTGTTTGAGGGCATCCAACAAGAAGGCGGTACACTGCTGGACCATTGAGTGTTCCATAAAGATGTCAACAATCTGATTGATATCAGCCAATGGCTCTTCCTCAGCCACCAACATTGTGGCAAATCCGGCACCCTGTTCGGGATTGGTGCGCATAACCGAACGCAACAGGAATATATAGTCGGGGGTATAGTTCACCTTTTTGGCGTATAAAACAATCTTTTGGAATTGGCCAGTCTCGGCGAAGCATTGTATAACCTTGTTGGGCACATTGGCCCTCAGATAGATGGACAGGGCCAGGGTGAGATCTGATGTCTTCACCAAATCACCCAATTCCTCGCTGCATTCCAGCTTCTCTTCCTTCAGCCACTTTTCGCAGAGCTGTTTCTTGCCCTGCAACAAGACGGGACGACACAATTCCAATGATTCGTATTTATTCAATTTACCCTGATCCAAAAGGATACCAAAATATTGCAACAATGGTGGTGTTGTGGAACCAGCTGGTGTTTGGACTTGTTGGAAACGTTGTATGGTCTGGGGGGTACGCAAAATGCCCTTGGGTGCCAAGGCAGCTACCTTGGCAGCCTCGGCATATTGGCCGGCGGTAAATAGCTTATTGAATTTGCGTACAAACAACTCTTCAGCACCGGAGAGGTTATTGCGTACAGCCATGCGTAAAGCCAAATCGGGATTTTGCAGAACCGTATTGATGTAGGGTATAATCTGCTCCTCATCGACGGTCACAGACAGCACTTGACCTTTACGATTAACACCAATAATACCACCACTTGACTCGTGGGGTGCAGTTACAAAAATCGTATCCGCGGAAATGCGATTCATATAGATGCAGGTGCCCGTTTCCATGTCATAAAGATGAATATAACCATATTTGGTAATCAAATAGATGGTATCATACTTCGAGGAAACCTGCATTGCTACCGGGAAATCACTTTGCGCCTCGGGAGGGAAGAAAACATCTACGGATTTCTTGACGAAGGGTTGATTACCGGTTGGTGGAGTGCCCACTTCAATGATGTGCAATTTGCCACCGGTAGCAGTGCGTACGGCAAAGCAGAACAATGTTGAAGGTTCCTTGTTGCCTTCCATTTTGAACGAGGCAAAAGCGGCGGCATGTCCTAAGGAAAATCGATCCAGAAAATTAATAAAAGAAATTTTTTAAAAAATCTATCGACCTTACCTTCAATAGCTTGTGACACCTTACGCTCGACCGAATACAATTGCATGGCACCGGCCACACGATTTGGCAATGCGGAAATACCCACCAACAGCAACCATTGCTGATTGGGATTACAGCGATAATTGATGATTTGGCAACCATTCAATGAGGAATGTCTATCGAACATTTTATGGGGCGTCGAATCACCCTCCATGGACCAATGATATACTGAGGTCTCTGTTACCAAGGCCAGGGTGTTCAAGGAGATCCATTTCCAAAAGACTACGTCTTCGGTCATGGTGTGGGCCTTCATTTTCGATTTCATTTCGATGTTGAAAATTTGCAAAGTTTTTTGCGCTGCAAAGAGGGAGAGAGAGAGGATTAGAATTACAATTTAATATTTTTGTTGTAATTGTTTCCTTACCTTTGAGTGCAATAACCTTGCTAGCTGGATTCATGATGGCCGAATCGGCTGAAATTGGACGTCTAGTCGGATTGTTTGTGTCATTCATATCGATAATGACAACTTGTGCGGTATCGTTGACCTTTTCACGCACACAAATAAATTTGTCAGACTCCATGGTGAGAGTACTGAACGATATCGAATTGATATTAATACCGACATTTGTGAGCTGAAAAAGAGAAGAAGAATATGGATTAAAATATGAATACAAATCAATAAAAATAAAAAATATATTAAAATGGAATTTTTCTCAAAATCCCCATGTAGATATCAAAAAAAGATAAGTTTTCCAAAGAGAAAGATCGATCACTGTTCTATAGAGAGAAAATTTAATCACACCATAGAGAAATATTATCGATATTTTTTATTTTTATCACAAAAAAATTATTATCGATTTTTCTATAACAAAAAATGAGTATCGACAATTGTTATCGACAACTTTTCATCAGAGAAAAGTTGTTATCGGCACCTATTTCTCATAAAATCGTTGTTATCGATAACTTTTCGTTATAGAATATCTGTTATCAACAACTTTTAGTTACAGAGGAGTTGTTATTGACAACATTTCTTTATAGAAAACTTGTTATCGATATATTTTCGTTATTAAAAACATGTTATCGATAACTTTTCGTTATGACAAACTTGTTATCGACAACTTATCGTTATAGAAAAAATGTTATCGACAACTTTTCCTTATATAAAAGTTGTTATCGACAACTTTTCCTTATATAAAAGTTGTTATCGACAACTTTTCCTTATATAAAAGTTGTTATCGACAACTTTTCGTTATATAAAAGTTGTTATCGACAACATTTCGTTATAGAAAAGTTGTTATCGACAACTTTTCGTTGTTATCGACAATTTTTCATTATTAAAAAGTTGTTATCGACAACTTATCGTTAGAGTAAACTTGTTGTCGACAACTTTTTGCAGTAAAAAACTTGTTATTGAAAACTTTTCGTTATATAAACGTATTATCGTTATAGAAAAGTGGTAATCGACAACTTTTCGTTAGAGAAAATTCTTTATAGGCAACTTTTCTTTATGGAAAATTTGTTATCGGCAGTTTTTTATTATATAAAATTTATTATGGACAGTTTTTTATTATATAAAAGTTGTTATCGACTACTTCTCGTTATAGAAAATCTGTTATCGATAACTTTTCGTTAAAAAATCGTTGTTATCGAACATTATTCTTTATAGAAAAGTTGTTATCGACAACTATTCGCCATGGTAAAGTTGTTATCGACAGTTTTTCTTTATAGAAAAGTAGTTTTCGACAACTTTTAGTTATATATAGGTTGTTATCGACATCTTTTTATTAGTTGTCGATTACTTTTCTCTGTATGAAATATGTTATCGAGAACTTTTTGTTATAAAAAAATAGTTATCGATAACTTTTTGTTATAGAAAAGTTACTTTTCTCTGTAGAAATTCTGTCATCGATAACATTTTGTTTAAAAAAGATAGTTATCGATAATTTTTTGTTTTAAAAAGTTGTTATCGATAACTTTTTGTTTTAAAAAGTTGTTATAGACAAGTTTTTGTTAGTTATCGATTATTTTTCTCTGTAGAAAATATGTTATCGATACAAAAATCGTTATTGATAATTTTCTTTTGTGAAAAAAATAAGTTATCGAAAATTGTTGGTAATAATAAAAAACAATTAAATCTCCCCTCTGCCTCGACCCACCTTAATACATTTTTTCTTTTCCGTTTTGCCTTTTGAATATTAACCCAGCCGTGCCATTACAACAAATACAGGGTGAAAGTCATTCATCATTAGGCCGTTTTGTTTCTATAATTAGGCCTCAAATAACATTTTTGAATTAATGACCGATACAATAAAAACATACATTAGAAAAAACAAAACAAAAATTTGATAAGGAATGAAACAAAGATTGACAAAAAGCTATAGAAAGTGCAGCAGTAGAGAACTTAAATGCAATGCATTTAATTTTTCAAACAATTTTAAAACAGCCGGTTCAAGGTCAAGATTGTTTATAAAAGAAAGGAAAATAAAATTTTATTACAAAATAAATTTTTTTTGAAAAAATTATGGAATGTGTTCGTGGAAATATATGAAACTTCTAATGGTATTTGCTAGCAATTGGTATTCAAATGATTTTTATAAATTGCATTTAATTGGAAAAATTCAAAAAAAAAATATATATATATATACAAATTTTTAAAAACCAAAAACTGATAAGAAACAAAGAACTGCAAATCAAACAAAAGCAATTAGCACTCAACATCCCATCGAAAGACCAGTGTATAACCAGTATTTTTTCTTTATCAATGCAAACATTGCAGCAGCAATTCAAAATTTTAATAGATTTATGAAGCATTCGAAAAAAAAACGGCACATGACTGATGATGTTATTATAACCCCCTCCACATCTGCCCAAAAGTGCAATAAACTCGAATAAACAAATATCTTATAAAGAAATAAAAATTTGCAGCCAAAACAGCACCAAATAATAAAATCTTGTATACAAAGAAAAACAAAGAAAAATAAAAAAGGGAAATGTGGGTTATAAAAAAATTGGACCCCATTGATAATTGGGTCATAGAACCTTGCAGACTAGATGGACGGCAAAAAAACCAAAGTCTCTTAAAAAGTTAATTTAGGATAACCACTGGTGGTGGTCTAAATAATGAAAAAAAGCTGCTCAAGGCCTCTAACAAATTTCTTTGCAGTTGCCATCACTTCTAATAGCCTGGCATGTAGGGAAAACATTAGGTATGGAGGGAAATATTTTTGCATCATTTTATGCTTCGCCTGTAAAAATTGTTTTCTACGCTCATAATCATCATCATTGCGTATTTATTATCCGTGTCATTGCCATTGTGCGACAATTTTTTTTTTTGTAATTTATTTGCAAAAAAAAAAAAAAAGCTGGCGACAGCTTGTTTTTTTCTGTCCCATGCTTATCATCTTAACACCGCCAACCACCAACAACAATATGCCTTGTTTCATTATTTTATTCAGCTGTTCGTTGTTTTATTAATCGCAAGAGATTTTTCTTTGCATTTTCACTCTTTTGTTGGGAAAATGAAGATGAAGAAATGGGCAGGAGAAGAAAAGAAAGGCATCATCATCATGCCTGGCGCCTGAATTTCTAAACAATTGACAATGTTTTTGTTTCTTCCTTGTCTATAATAGAGATGAGAAAACAAATAGAAGCACAAGAGATATAAAAAATATAGGCAAAAAGGAAAATCGCCATAAAATATTTTATTTTTAGCACCTCTGTGACGACGATTTTTGTTTTGAAATAAAAGGAATGTAAAGCCTAAGAATGTAATGCGAGGGTTCAAGGTTGAATGTTTTTTTGGCACAAATTATTTTTTTTAAAGAAAAATGCGCCAATTTAGATTTTTTGAATGAAAACCAAAGTAAAAAAATAAGATGTTGCCTCGTTCGTTTGTCCTTAATCCAAGTTCAGGAATATAATTTCGAAAGCGATTTTTGGCTCTGGAGTAGCTTTCGATTGTCTATATAAAGTTTGTTATCGTCAACTTTTCGTTACAGAAAAGTTATGATCAAGTTCCGTTAAAGAAAAAATGTTATCGATAACTTTTTGTTATAAAAAAGTAGTTATCGATAACTTTTTGTTATAGAAGTTTTAATTGGCAACTTTTTGTAAGTTATCGATTAATTTTCTCTGTAGAAAAAATGTTATCGATAACTTTTTGTTGAAAAAAGGAGTAATCGATAATTTTTTGTCAATAAAAAAGTAGTTATCGATAACTTTTTGTTATAGAAAAGTCGATTACCGATTACTTTTCTTTCTTGAAAATATGTTATCGATAACTTTTCCTTATACAAAATCATTTTCCTTTGTAAAGAAAATGTTATCGAAAATTTTCAGAAGACGATGGTTGCCGGACTTTCCCTTCTTCCTATTCCGACCACTGGTGGATCCATCCAATGCTTTAGGCTTAGCACCTTTGTCAGAGACAGTGGGCTTCACCGATTCCACTAAATCACTGGATTTAGAGGTCTCCTTAGAGATTTTTAATTGAGCAGTTGGATTCCGGAGGGAGATCCTATCCATCTGGAGTTCACGATGGAGAACGTGCAGATAGATTCTTTCGAACTTCCTTACGAATCGCATCTTGCCCTTGATGAGGTGAACCTCCCTCCCCGAAATCAAATTCCCGTCTCGACAGATTCCCCATCGTTGGACATCGCGTCCGTCGCAGATTGCTTCTGAAGTTTATTGTCGGCAAGTGCCGGTCAACAGGCTCTGCGCTTCCTTCGTTTATGCTACAACAATTTCACTGTCTAGACTTGGCTGGGATCACCGTGGTTGTCCAGCTCATCATCAGTCAGGGTGAGATTGCTCTTCAGGTAAAAGTCTAACTCTCTTGAATAAGGGTTTCCAAAATTCCACTAGGAGACCCTTGCATGGAACTTCTTCTATGGACAGATGCCGAAATCGGCTAGACAATAAAATCTTTTTTTAATATAATATGTTTTGTGGTATTCCAGATTGGCGGATTTGCGAAAAATTTAAAAATTGTAATTTATTTTCATGAATGACAACCTAGCCACAAGGCCAAGATCGGTTTCAGAAACCACTATACATCTACTACTTCAAAAATGTCTCCTATAGACAGGATAAAAACGGAATAGTTCGAACTTCTTTCACATAATATTTTAATTTTTCGAATCAGCACTTCAACTATATTGATATCCATTTTGTCATATTTAAAAAAAAAGCATGCGCAAAATGGACCCCGATGGAAATTTGTAGGGCAAATATGAATTTATAAAATAAAGGGGCCCAAAACTTCATACAATCAAGATTTCACAACGGACTGTGACCGGCCCTTAAACTTGACTTAAGCCAAAAATATTTGTTCTTCATTCTTAAAAAAAAAAAGAATTTCAAAATTTAATTTCTTTTAATTTTTGATTTCTCAAATTTCATAGTATTATGTTTCCTCAATTAAATTTCAAGTCATAATGCCTTGACTATTTTTTTCTCCTTTTAAAAAAATTCCCCCTTCAATGGGTCACCGTTTGTTTCCTCTTTTCTTTTTTGTATATTTTACTATTCTAAACCATGCATGCCTCTATCGTTATGTGTGTAAAGTGCGTATTATTTTTTTTTTTCTATTTTACTTTTTCTTTCGTTATTTTTCGTCATAATTTATTTCTTTTATTTCCCTTTTCATTCAAAAGCAATAGCTGCTTTAAGTCAATTCACTCTACTGACAGGCAAATGCATGCATACCGCCAGTGTTCCGTTATGTGTGACGAACTAGAGGTAAAAGGTAAAATTGTGGGTGACTTAGTAGTGTGTGTGTGTGTCTGTGGAGCTTTTAATGTTTTATTTTGCCATTCATTGTAGTTACAGTTGTTGTTATTTTTATTTCTCAAAACATAACTTATTTGCTAACTTTTTTCTTTCTATTTTTTTATTTCTTCATTGTGTTTTTATGCTTCAAAAACCTGTTTTTACTTCAATTGAATTTTACAAAGCCAACAGAGCATAACAACAACAACACCGCTAATAGCAATCATACAAATTGAGGTTAAATAAGAAGAAGACTTCACATTGTGACTTCAGTGCTGTCATTGAGAGGGGCGGTGGTGAGCAAGAAAACAAACATGATTAACAAATTCATGGAGGCAACAACAACAACTACTACTAGTGAGTTATGATGTTGTTGTTTAGTTAGTAGCAGCTCTCTTGTGGAGGAGAATAGTCATTTTATTGTAACTGAGATTGAGACTACTTTTGACAGACAACTAACGAACTTGCCTGTGCCTGCCTTCTGACTGACTAATACACAACGCACGGCGATTACGCTTAAAATGCATATGACACTGTCGTGTGGAATGACAATAAAGAAAGAAAAAAAGGTGATTTTTATTAGAAAATCATGACAAACGAAAAGAAGAGGAAGAAAAATAAAACAAAAAGCCGGCTTTATAAAATTAATTAGCACTTGAACGATAAAATATCAAATGTGGAAGAAAAGGAAAGGAAATTGTAATAAGTCAAAGAGAAGAGAAATACATCAACAATTTGACGGAGAGAGGGAGATCAAATATTTGCTGAATGGGACTCTATGAATGGTGAAGAGGAGAAACCTAAATTCAATCAGTTGTTAAAAATGGAAAAATAAACGCTTATACCTTAAGTAAATAATGAAAAAACCTAAGGCAAAGGAAGAAAAGGTTATTATTAAGAAGAATCTTTGGCAAAAATGTTGACAAAGCAAGTACAAAGGATTAATATAATCCTGAAAAAAAAACTGTCGATACCTTCGGCCAGCCACATATTTCTCAGAAATTATGGATAACCGCCTGATCATTGTAACAAGGGGTCCCCCTTAGGACTATATGTGGTAAACATTTCAAAATGATTCGAGACTGAACCTTAAACTAGACATGTTTAAGGATCAACGCATAAAACTAAGCGACTATTTATCGCCAGTCCTGAGATTTGACGATGTATACGTCGTTATTTCTAGTAGAGACGACTGGAACCGGAGTAACCCTCCTCTGGACGGTCTGGCTTTCTTTACAGACGGATCCAAGATGGAAGAAGGTCCTGGGGCTGGCGCCTACTGTGAAAGGCTAGGCCTTGAGCTAACTTACAAGCTGGATAGCAACTGTAGTGTTTTCCAAGCTGAAATCTTCGCAGCGGAATTGCTAGCTAGATGAGGATCTCAATCCACAGATCTAGAAATTGATGAATCAATCAAACCACCCATATGTGGTTGAAATTTCGTAAATTTCGATTTAATTCATAATCATGGAAATTTTTATATACCCTCGCACTGAATAATTTTCTAGTGATTAAGCAGTCCTCGCAAAACCCTTAAAGGAATTCCATTTCATTATGTAAAGGAATTCAAAGCTATTATAGAATAAAGCCATAAGCCAACCATCCATTCATCCGACCATATTGCCAATATTATGTTTCCCCAAAAAATGTATCAGACACCAAATGAAGAAGAAAAAACGGACAGGAGAAAATGAAGACAATAAAAAATCCATTGTTGTATAGACATGTAAATAATATTGGAAAACATTGTCTTGTTCTGTTTGTCAGCAGTTGCAGACAGACACACAGCATTACATACTTCGAAATATAATAACAACAACAATACCAACAACTAACATCAATCTCCATAGGTTGTCTAACGGTTATTGCTCTATATATAAATAGCGCATGCGTTGAATTTAGTTTTTTCTGACATTTTTGATGCCATAGCCAATATAGGCTGTGTGACTGGGAGGCATCTTTTGGAGTGTCCCATACACCCCATCGAGTTCTCCTAGTCAGTCAGTCAGCTGGTGTAAAAGTCAATGATAATCCTATTGTCTTTATACTACTCCTCTCCTCCTCCAACTGATGGTTATTAATTTCGTTATTTTGTTTTTGTTGCCCGAAAGCAACGGTGCCAGCCATAATCTTCATTCATTCTTCTTGTAATATGATGATTCTTCCTATTCCTCTTCTGATACTTTCCTCCGCCTTTACAACAATAAAAATAAGCAATGCTGGAAGGTCTAAGGTAGATGTGTAAGAAGTTATTGTTGTAACACGTTTCCTTATTTTTATTGATGAAAAAATATTTAACGCACTTTTTTCTTCTTCTGCTCCTCCTCTTTGACCTAAGAATAGATATCGCCATTGTTGTTGTTATTATTTATTCTTTATAGTTCATTTTCAATTAATATTAATTGACAAGTGCGAAGCCTATCTACGTAGATTAGACACGGTCAACATTGTTGTGAGGGGATATATAGCGCACTTGATCGAAAATACTTGCGGTGGAGTTGAAGTGCACTTGCCCTTATTTATTTATTTATATTTGTTGCCCAGTCAGCCATATAAATCTGTTAGCTCTATGGTGGTAGAATCAATAATTATTAATGTGTGAAAGCGTAAAAAGGAATAATTTAATTAGTTTGAAAATTAAATAAATGAAAATAAGTTCATAACCTTGAAATTTTGGGTGGGAATATCAAGAAAGTGAGGGAGAGTGAGTTGTGAAGGGGGATAGAGACGAGAAGCTTGCAAGGAAGTGTGAGAAGGTAATTATGAAATAGTATCGATGGCTATAGAGATCGGAAGTAAATATATTACGTGCCAAGGTTGCACTTTCCCATCCACTTTAGGTTTCCGTCAGTAGGCCAGGACTGGGGGCAGCGACACAGGAGATGCTCAATTGTCTCCATCTCCTCCTCGTCAAGAGGAGTCACAGAGTCTACAGTAATCAGTAGCAACATGATCCAATTTACTGGTAAAGGCCCTGATATAGCAATAATTCCTGTCATTACTCTTATTTCAGCTTTGCTCATAGGTTCAACAGTGAGTGTGTCCTTTTGGTAGACAGTCGGCCGAATAGACAAAGTTCATAGGCTGTTTCGTCGAAGAAAGCCTCAAAGTTCCGATAAAGATGACATATTGGTGGTTTGATTGAGTCATCTATTGCTAGATCTGTAGATTGAGATCCTCGTCTAGCTAATTCGTCTGCTCTTTCATTACCCATGATGTCACGGTGTCGTGGTACCCAACACAGCCGATAGCTGTAAGTTCTTCCAAAACTGTTCTACACTTGAGGACGGCCTCAGATGTGATGTAACAGGATTTGATGGCTTTAAGAGCCACTTGACTATCCGCAAAGGTAGTCGGGTTAGGCTGCGGATCAGAAGTCAGCTCCACACCTTTGCCAGAGACAGTGGCCTTCACAGACTCTACTCTTCTTCTCGTTTCTGGAATCTTCTTAGAGGTTTTTGATGGAGCATCTATTTGTTTAGGAAGATCTCTCTCCATCTGGAGCTCTCGATGAAAATCGTGCAGATAGGTTCTTTCGAATTTACTTACAAATTTCAAGTTACCCTTGATGAGATGAATCTTTCTCTCCGAAGCAAATTCAGCAAATTCATTTATAGTGCTTCGCATCAGATGCTTCTCGGGCAATTCCGACCTTTGAGTCGTTGACCGTTGTCGGTGGGTCTCGTTAGATTCACCATCGTCGTCGGACATCAATTCAGTTGCGGTGTGCCTCTGAAGCTTAGGATCAGTCGGAATTAGATTTGAGCATTCGGTTGGGCAACAGGGTCTATAAACCCCCCCTTAGATGGAATCACATCAATCTTCCTGTGTAGACTTGGCCAGAATCAACGTGGTGGTCAGCTCATCATCACTTAGGCTTAAATTTTGTAGCCGTTCCTCCGAAAGTATATCCTCTTCAGGTACAAATCTGTCCAGTTGGTCGAAGTTGGTTTCCTACTCTGTTTATATTTATAGCTATACACGATAGTATAGAGGTCGTCCCCGCCCCAAGAGAGGTCAGTCCCCGCAGGCCGGTCTGTCGTAGACTGTTTCTTACCAGTCTTGACTAAAATAATAAAATAGAAATTAAAAGATCTCTGGATCTCTACTAGAATTATAATTTCCTATTGGTAATTGGTCCTCTGGATTTTTATCAGGAGAAGACCACACTCAGATTTTCCATAAAAATAATATATTTTGGATTTTTACTAAAAAAAATCCTCTAATTTATAGAAGATATATCTGGTCTTCTATAAAATATTACCTTCAGGTCTATTATGAAAATTATAATATCCAGCTCATCATCAGCGCTAAGGGTCCCATGTAAACAATTGTTTTTGATCTACAGGAATTTCTTGTTTCACTTGCGATTGAATTTAGTTCGGGTTTGTTCTGCTACTTTTTGATGTACCAAAATGAGTTGTTTAAATTGCAATTGACCCCATATCCATCCATCCGACCTTTATCGCCTCCAAATTAGTTATAAAGAAATTCATACATGAGGAATGTGTCATGGTCCACAAGAAAAATTATGTTGTGGTTTAAAAACTGAAACGAAATTTTCTACAAAAACTCCTCCAAATTTAATATTTTTTCGGTTGGGTTTTGGAGCCGACCACACAGCCGCAGTAGTAGCCAACAAAAACAAAATTAAAGGAAACGCCGTTTGATGATATTCACTAAAGCATGACTCATGCATGTCAAACAACAGTATTGTTGTAGTTGTATTTGTTGATTTTTTTCTTGTTTTTGTATGAGCGATAATGCTGGTCGACTGGCTGACTGTCGGAATGGCTGCTGGTATTGGAACGACTTGACAACTAACTCTTCTTGCGAGGAGAATAAATAATGCAATGCAATATGGGTGTTTTGTTGGTGATGGTTGGTTGGTTCAACAAAATTAAATCTACAACAAGTTAAAAAGAAATTATTCATTGTTTTTAAAACAAATAAAAAAATCACAAAACTTCACAAAAAAAAAAAAAAATACAAATGTAGATAACCATTGGCAACAAGTTGTTGTGATGATGATGATGGCGGTTGGTGGTGGTGTTGGCAGGGAGCCTGATAACACCAAAAACACAATTTATATAGGGGTGTTTTGTTAAATGCTGATAATATGTCTAAAATACTAAATGGCAAAAGGAAATGGAGAAAGATTCTGAATCCAAAAAAAAACATATGTTAAATTATTTTTCAAGATTTCTATATTAATTGGAGGACAACTTACCTGTAAATGCTCCTGAAAGCGTATGGGTAGTATTTGAGTCATTTTGTGCACCCTGTTTTTACTTTGCTGGCTACAAACAACAACTCCGCTTGTTTAGTTTTGCACGTACAACAACACTATGATTATTTTGTGGTTTAATAAATTATTTATTTTTTTATTAATTTATTTCGTTTTATTTGCTTTTTCTTTTTTGGTTTGTTCTTGTCTTAATTTGCTGTGACCTGTGGCGGCTGCTGCTACTTCTCGTTGATGAAAGATGACAGGTTTTCACACACACAAAAAATGCAACACTGCAAAGGTATTTTTTATTATTACTTTTTTATTTCTTTCTGTATTTTATTTTTTATGTTGTAATGGAAGATAGAAAAGAAACACAAAATAAAATCAGTGATGACACCAAAAAAAAAACCAACGAAAAAAGAAGTAATTACGTGTACACCACAAGAAGAACGATGAACTAACTGATATTATGTTTTAACTCTCTCTGTGTGTGGCTGGCTAGTTAACTGACTTTCTCTCTCTCTCACTGTGTCACACACTACCGTTGTCAATCTCTGTTTCAGGCACACACACTTTAACTCTCTCTCACACTTGCAATGAATGTACTCGTACACCACACAGTCATCAACCCAGTGAGGGTTATTCTTTGTTGTTGTTGGTGGTGTTGTTGTAACTCACACTTTTTTTCTACTGGGATTTTTTGATTGATTTTTCTTTTTTCTTCTTATTGTTGTTGGGTTTCTATTTCTCTTGTGACACACACAGGTGAAATTGACGATTTAGCTTTTTCATTGGAATTATTTGATTTTGTTTGTAACAAACACACACACTCATGCATGCAGCGGCAAAGAAATATTTTAACAAAAAAATATAAAGCAAAGTATTAAAGTGAATGAAAAAAAAAAATTAACAAATAAAAGGAGAGAGAGAAATAATAAATTTATTAAATTAAATAGAAGATAAAAGAAGCCACTGAGGGGCGTATGAGTATATTTCTTGTAACTTGCTGAAAACGCCTCTTTTTTTTTATTTCATACATAAAAAATATTTTTATTAACATTTTTTTGTATTTTTTTAATAAAAAATAAATTATATATATTTTTAATTACATTGCAATTTTTTTCTCCACAAAAAATAAATTATTGTTTTTACACACTGAACCACATATAAAAAAAGGTAGAAAAAATCACTGGCCAACCGCCGATTGCCGCTTATGTGAAAAGAACTCTAAAAAATGACTGTCGTTTTTCGTTCATTTGACAATCGATGAAGAAGAAGACCAAAGAAAAAATAGACGTAGTGGTGAAATACTTTTGACATTTAGGTAGAAACAGAAAAACAAACAAATGTGGTGAATAAAAAAGAAAAATAAAACAACAAAAAGAAAATAATATAAAGAAAAATTTTTTTAATTAAATAAGAAATTAATTTAAAATAATTTCTTTTTATAAAACATAAATAAAAAAAATAATTAAATTATATCCCAAATTTTTTTAATATTACAAAAAATAATTTTTTTATTAATCCACCACACTTAATCATACTGCACAACGAAGCAGAGAAGGAAAAAAGCCGAAATACACACACGAAACAAAAAATATAGACATTTTTATTACCTTTAACACCACATAAATTATTTTCTATATTATTTCCTTCTTCTTTCTTTAATCGCTCACATTTAGTTATTTTAAATAATTAAAATAAAACAAGGAAAAATCCCCTTTCGTTAGACAAAACAACCTATTGCCACATAAACAAATCGCAATCAAGAAAAAACATGAAAAACATTAGCACAAACCGCCCACTTTTTTCTTCTACTGCTGCTGCTTTGCACACAACACACTAACCTCCCAGCAGCATACATATATTCTTGTTCTTCTCACCAATGTCACTCTCATAACATCATACGCACTCACACGAAAGAGACAACCACTCATCAACATCGCAAACACACACACTCTCACACACCACATACACGGTTATGTGCATTGACACTTAATTGCAGCAGAGAATTTCTTCGGCCATTGACAAAGGGAAAATTTTTTTCTTTTGGTTTTTTTCTATCTTCACCGGTTGTTTTATTGCTTCTTTTTTACAAATTCTTTATTATTATGTTGCATTAATTACCCTTTTCGTTTGTTGAACGTTTTTTCTATTAATTTAACAAGCGTTTCGTCCGGTTTTTTCGTTCACTTGCACAATTATTATAGACTTTTTACAACGAAACGCGTAAAAAACATCTCACGATTAGGTTGAGTTAGATCGACTTTTGAACTAGGGTTGTAAAAATCGTTAAAGGTGACGTGGTTACTATTATTGAATTGAGTAATCAATTAATTTGGCTGATCGAACTATGTAGCTCTGAAAATGTTGTTCTAAAAAATTGAAACCGTGTTTACATCAGAGGTGTCTTCTTTGTTTGTCATAAAAGCAAAAAAAAGCACGACTGTAAATTCAGTCTAAATCATTTATAACAACACCGAAAATGATCGTCCGTTATAAGCGATTTCAACAGTAGATCAATGTTTATGATGCGCTTGCTTCCCGGTTTATAGGAGGTTGTTGCAACAGGTTGGCTGTTAGTGAAAGTTCTTTCCTGAAAATATTAGGCCTGTTCCTTAACCTGCAAGAATGTACAACTTTTTACTGCGATAACATTTTTTTCCTTTATGATATCGAAGACAATAGTAAACATTTGTAGATTCTTGCAGTAGGGGAACAGACCAATTGATAGAAAACGGAACAAGGAAAATATATTAATAAGGATTTGAAGAAGGTAGCCAGAGAAACTGTGATACCTCTATAGGCTTTAGCCATAAGTCTACAGGCAATAGACTTGGAGGTTCGGATGGACAATTGAATAGATGGTGTGTGTCGTGAGAACTTTTCTGGCAGGAGGATTTAGGACTCCGGGGACAATGCTCGATACGAATTGAGAACATTGCTGTATCTGGACCATAGTTGTGCCAGAATTGAACGGGTTTGCCTAGAAAGAATCCTCTCACCATGGCATAATTACAGAAGGTAGTCTCATTTGAGAATTTTATGATGGCAACCCTTTTTAATTTGGAACTCATTTATCCATGGTATAATTATTACCAGGTTGGGTACAGCTACCAACTGATTACAATTTTTTATCAAGGTGGCTTGTTCCATCAAATTAAAATACATATTTTGTGTATGTGGGTGTATTGTTTTAAATACTATGTCAAATAAATTCAAAATAAATTGAAATATATTCAAATTTAATTGAAATAAAAATTATGTTTTTGTTTAAACAAACATTTGATGGTATTCCCTACTGGATTTTTCGCGTTTTTAGTTTTGTGCTGAAAAAAAATTTCAAACAAAACAAAAACACTTGTTGCGTATATTTATTTTATTTTTGGCAGAAGAAGCCACACGTGCATAGTTGATTTTTTGTTATTCACCTCAAGCTGCCCTACCTTGTATTATTGTACCATGGTACAATATGTGTTTCCCCCTTAAGACTGTTACACCAACAACAATTTCCTGATCCCGCTTCTGAAGCCAACAAGGATGCCAGCGGAGGTGAATCGTACAGACCGATTTCCCTTCTGTCTACAGTAGCAAAAACGTCTGAGTCTCTACTTCTTTCTCTGAAGAGTTCCCCGTTTGCCAACATCACGCGGATTCCGGATGATGCACAGCATAACAGAAGCCTTACATGTCATAACTACAATTTTAGTGGATGTTGACTTATCGAAAGCCTTCGATACTGTCAAGCACGCTAAACTTCCCGTACTGCAAGTATCTGTTAATTTTTACTGCGATAACGAATTCTCCTTTGTGATATCGAAGAAAATAGTAAAATCTAGTAGATGTTTGCAGTACGGGAATAGACCATAGATGTGTCGTCGCCAGTCATGTAGAATGAAACAGGAAGTTCCGGCTAAAATAAAGTTCCCGCTGAACATCATGGTCGATGGTGCGAAATTTTAGACATCTAGCTCAAAATGATGGGTGTAACGTTCGATAACTTATTTAATTGCCCGCATGGGTTGCCTTGGGAAGCCTTGTTTGCGAACGTAACGAAGATTATTCAAACCTCCCCTGTGAACTGCGACAGGAGGCACCCAAGGAGCAGCATATCTCCGGCATTGTTTAGCCGTCAACTTTTTAAAATTCCTCAACCACCGGACGGCATAGATAGCACAATGTAGGCGAATGATACGATGACGACATCGGTTCCCATTATGGATGACATTTGCGAAAGTTCTTCCATCTTTTCACCACACGTACGGCTGAAATAAAGCACCCGATTAACTCTATTGTCGATTGCGCCCAAATTTCGACCTCAAACCCAAAATGTTGGGAGTAACGCTCGATAGCTTATTTAAATCGTCTACATGGGTTGCTAATAAAGAAGCCTTGTTTGCGAACGTAACAAACCTCCCCTGTGACAGTGTGCCATCAGTGGACCATTTACCTGACACAACAGGATGTTATTTTCGGCAACATCCATGCCATCACCTTATGGGTCGGGTGGTGGAATCCGACTGAAAGATATACACGCCGTAGAGAGAGACAGAGGTCCCAGCGAGCAGTAATGAATTTTATTTGGGACCCTATAAAAAAACTAATTCCAAATTTAGAGCTTTTTTAAGTTATGGACGATAAAAGTTTGCTTTGAATTCAAGTTATGAAGCCTGAAGCATGCTATGAATAGGATACATTAATTTTTTATACCCTTCACCACACTGTGGTACAGGGTATTATGTCTTTGTGCATATGTTTGTAACAGGCAAAAGGAAACGAGATAGACACATGGTTCCTTTTGAGAATATGTATAGAATCACTTTCTAAGTCGATTTATGCATGTCCGTCCGTCTGTCTGTCTGTGCATGTTAAATTGTAAACAAAGTACAGGTCGCATTTATGATCCGAATTGGATGAAATTTGGCATAGGTCACTTATTCGGCCCAAGGACGAACCCTATTGAAATTGGGAAAAATCGGTTCAGATTTAGATATAGCTCCCATATATATATTTAACCGATTTAATGTAAACGGTCCCTATATATCTTCCGATTTCCACGAAATTTGGTACAGCCTAATCATTTAGGTCAAGAATGATGTCTGCCAAGTTTCGTGAAAATCGGTCCAGATTTAGATATAGCTCCCATATATAGTTTCGTCCGATTTCATGTAAATGGAGCCCCAAAGTCCCTATATATCTTTTTATTTGCACGAAATTTGGCATAACGTACTGAATTAAGCCTAGAGTGTTGTCTGCCGAGTTTCGAGAAAATCGGTCCAGATTTAGATATAGCTCCCATATATAGTTTCGTCCGATTTCATGTAAATGGTGCCCCAAAGTCCCTATATATCTTTCGATTTGCCCGAAATTTGGCATAACGTACTAAATTGAGCCTAGAATGATGTCTGCCAAGTTTCGTGAAAATCGGTCCAGATTTAGATATAGCTCCCATATATAGTTTCGTCCGATTTCATGTAAATGGTGCCCCAAAATCCCTATATATGATTCGATTTGCACGAACTTTGGCATAACGTATTGAATTAAGCCTAGAGTGATGTCTCCCAAGTTTCCAGAAAATCGGTCCAGATTTAGATATAGCTCCCATATATAGTTTCGTACGATTTCATGTAAATGGTGCACCAAAGTCCCTATATATCTTTCGATTTGCACGAAATTTGGCATAACGTACTGAATTGAGCCTAGAATGATGTCTGCCAAGTTTCGTGAAAATCGGTCCAGATTTAGATATAGCTCCCATATATATGGGAAATGGTGCCCCAAAGTCCCTATATATAATTCGATTTGCACGAAATTTGGATAACGTACCGAATAGAGCCTAGAATGATGTCTACCAAGTTTCGTGAAAATCGCTCCAGATTTAGATATAGCTCCCATATATAGTGTCGTCCGATTACATGTAAATGGTGCACCAAAGTCCCTATATATCCTTCGATTTGCACGAAATTTGGCATAACGTACTGAAATGAGCCTAGAATGATGTCTGCCAAGTTTCGTAAAAATCGGTCCTGATTTAGATATAGCTCCCATATATAGTTTCGTCCGATTTTATGTAAATGGTGCACCAAAGTCCCTATATATCTTTCGATTTGCACGAAGTTTGGCATAACGTACTGAATTGAGCCTAGAATGATGTCTGCCAAGTTTCGTGAAAATCGGTCCAGATTTAGATATAGCTCCCATATATATGGGAAATGGTGCCCCAAAGTCCCTATATATAATTCGATTTGCACGAAATTTGGATAACGTACCGAATAGAGCCTAGAATGATGTCTACCAAGTTTCGTGAAAATCGCTCCAGATTTAGATATAGCTCCCATATATAGTGTCGTCCGATTACATGTAAATGGTGCACCAAAGTCCCTATATATCCTTCGATTTGCACGAAATTTGGCATAACGTACTGAAATGAGCCTAGAATGATGTCTGCCAAGTTTCGTAAAAATCGGTCCTGATTTAGATATAGCTCCCATATATAGTTTCGTCCGATTTTATGTAAATGGTGCACCAAAGTCCCTATATATCTTTCGATTTGCACGAAATTTGGCATAACGTACTGAATTGAGCCTAGAATGATGTCTGCCAAGTTTCGTGAAAATCGGTCCAGATTTAGATATAGCTCCCTTTTATTATAAATCGATTTAAGGTAATTGACGCACCAAGGAACCAATAGGCTGATAGGAACAAAACGTTCTGAAATTAATATAACCTAAGCTGTGACAAGTTTGTTTGAAATCGCTTAATATTTGGATAGAGCTTCCATATATATTTTCGCCCGATTTCAAGTAAATTGGACATCAAACTCCTCATGTTAGTCAGATTGACATCAAATTTTGCACAACGTATAAAATTGAGCACAGAATTACTTAGTTGCGTTTTGTAGAAGTACAGACATAGGACAACAGATGACCTATTTATATTTGTTTGAAGTCGATTTACATACTTTTGTCCCATTGTAACATACGAATGACATGTTAATGGATAGATCTAGGTAGATTCACATTTAGATAAATATCACATATTTTATTTCATCCAATTTCATGTTAATAGTCCTGTTTAATATACACGACAGACGAAAGCCTTAATTTGCATTAACAGCCTTAATTCAAATTAACTTGTACATTATCCTCATTTTTATGTGTTGTAAATGCACAAAATCAAACTGAATTTATACTGAATTAAGCAATTTCAATATGGCAATGCTGTAGAAAATAAATTGATTGTTGTCAAAATTGTTTACGTTTATGGAAATAAAAATTAGAAATAAAGGCAAAATACAACATTCCGTCAAATTGGGCGCTGTTTTATCATAATTATAGCTGTTATTCTTCCTATCTGTCATATATTCTTTTCATAACGATGTAATCGTAAAACATATTGTGAACAAATGTCAATATTTTCTTCCTACACACAGACAAACAATAGTTTTGAAACAAAAAACCATAAATACTCTCGTCTGTCAGGGGTAAATATTAATTCAAATTAAGAACTATTTAATGCAAATTAAGGCTGTCGTCTGTCTTTGGTATTACTGGTTTTTAATTTGTATTACAATTGTCATACGCCTATGCTTAATTTGCACTCTATTTTCCTTCACAGCTGATAGAGTTGCCTGTACATCCCTTTTTTCAATTTTCCTTTTCGCATGACATTTTTGCCAAACAAAGGCCTTTATGATCAGCTGTGAAATATGATTACTTCGGGTATTGAGTTACCAAATACCAAAAAGAGACCGCACGTGAAATTAGATTCTATTTTTGGTGTTTATTTTTTGGCTGGAAAATAATTTTGATTTTTTTCTGGCTATTATTAAATTCTGCCAAACTCAAAGGCCAAAAAAATCAAAACTGAAATTTTTTGTGGTACAAATATTGTATAGGAAGGAGAAAATCAGTACAAATTCCCAGTGCAAAAAAGGAAACAAAAACAACAAAAAATGCCAAGCAATAAAAAGCATAATAAAAATAAACATAAAAATAATGCCGGTAACAGTGCCAACAACAACAACAAAACCAATAACAGTCACAGTAGTACAACGACTGCCACCGTTCGTCAATTTGAACAACCAAAGAAATTGAATTTATCCCTTCAAGCCCGTATCGAATTAAAAGATTTGATCGCTCTCCTGCTGAAGACAGTCTATGTGGAGACCTCAAACCCCAAAGAAGAATGGGAACAATATTTGAAAATCCAAGAAATCCTTAAACGTATACAAATCTTGGAACAGCCCCTGAAGGAACAATGTGTGAGCAGCAGTTCGCCAAAGGGTAATCGTCTGGCGAACATTGATAAATTCTATCAATGGGCCAAAGAGAATGGTTTACAATATGAAAATGTTGAAATCACCGAATTTCCCGGTTACGATTTGGGTCTGAAGGCCACCCGTGATATTAAAAAAGATGAAATCCTTTTTGGTATACCTCACAAAATGGTGTTATCGGAGGAGCATGCCGATTGTGCTTTTGTTCGTGATTTCTTTCAGCCATCCAATTTGAAATTGGCATTTTTGTTAATGGTTGAAGCTTTGAAACCGGATAGTTTTTGGAAACCCTATATTGATTTGCTGCCGGAAACTTATAATACAGTATTGTATTTTACGGTGGAGGAAATGACCCAGCTGAAGGGTTCCAACGCCTTGGCGGCTGCCTTGAAACAATGCCGTCTCATAGCAAGGCTTTATGCTGTCATCTATCATTGGCCATCTAGTCAAATACCCATGGCTGATTTTAAGGAACTATTTCATTATGATTTATATAGGTGAGTATATCCAATTATTTATATATACCGAATGTTAATATTTCAAATATAATTAACAGATAAGCAAACAGGTAACAAAGAACCAGTGACATAATGTGCGAGCACACACACACACTCTCCCAAACATATTTTATGTAATTCATAATGATATAAGCGAAAAATAGTTCACCAGAATCATAACAAAGGGTTTCAATACCAAAGAAAGGGCAAAAATCAAAAGGTGTTGATGAAGAACCTATAGATTTCCGAGGACTAAAAATCAATTTTGCCGATTTTACCCAATATTTGTTAAAGGAATTTGGTTTAATTTTGCATATTATATTCCAAGGTGGTACACCACTATTTTGCGCAAAAATTTTGGAAATAGGTCCACATTTTCCTATTGCGTGCACTATTAGATTTCCGTGAACAAAAAAACAATTTTTACGATTTTACTCAATATTTGTTAAAATAATCTGCTTAAATTTTGCATATTGCGTACCAAGGAGGTACACGGCCTCTATGCAAACAATTTTGAAAATAGGTCCTCATTTTAGTATAACTCCCTTTGACGGTACCTATCAATTTCAAGCGATTTTATTATCATTTGGTATTGTAGGTTTATAGTGAGTGGAATACCTCATGATAAAATTTTGTAAAAATCGGTCTGGGTTTTGATATAGATCCCTTTAAACAAACTTCGATTGAAAGCTTTTTACAACTTTAGAGGGGTATTTATGAACCGAAATGGGTCTAATTTGGTATTATGGCTTTACAGTAGGAGAAATACTTCCACACAAAAAATTATGGAAATCAGTCCAGCTTCTGATATCGCTCCCTTTAAAAGTCAACTTCGATTGAAAGCTTTTAGCAGGTTTTATGGGGTATATATCAAGCGATTTGGCTCTAATTTGGTATTATGGCTTAACAGTAGTTGAAGAACCTCATGACAAAAATTTGTGAAAATCGGTCCAAGTTTTTAAAAAGATTTCTTTAAAAATCAACTTCGATTGAAAGCTTTTAGCAGGTATTAAAGGGTATATATGAGCCGATTTTGCTCTAATTTGTTATTACGGCTTTGCAGTAGGTGAAATACTTCATGACAAAAATTTGTGAAAATCGGTCCAAGTTTTTAAAAAGATTTCTTTAAAAATCAACTTCGATTGAAAGCTTTTTCCAGATTTAGAGGGGTATTTATGGGCCGATTTTGCTCTAATTTGTTATTATGGCTTTACAGTAGGTAAAATAGCTCATGACAAAATTTTGTGAAAAACGGTCCAGGTTTTGATATAGCTCCCTTTTAAATTTGCCTTCGTTTGAAAGCTTTTTGCATGTTTACAGGGGTATTTATAAACCGATTTGGCTCCAATTTGGTATTACGGCTTAATAGTAGGTAAAATACCTACTGATAAAAATTTATGAAAATCAATCCCGGTTTTGATATAGCTCCCTTTGAAAATCCACTTCAATTGAAAGCTTTTTGCAGAGTTTTATTTATGAACCGATTTGGATCCAATTTGGTGTTATGGCTTTACAGTCGTTAAAGTACCTCATTCCACAAATTTGTGGAAATCGGTCCAGGTTTTAATGTACCTGCCTTTTAAAACCAACTTCGATTGAAAGCTTTTAGCATGTTTAGAGTTGTATTTATGAACTGATTTCGCTCTAATTTAGTATAATGGCTTTACAGTAGTTGAAGTACCTACTGGCAAAAGATTGTGAAAATCGGTCCAGGTTTTGATATAACTCCCTTTAAAAATCACCTTCGATTGAAAGCTTTTTGAAAGTTTAGAGGGGTTATTATGAACCAATTTGGTTATAATTTAGTATCCCTCCTTTGCGGTAAATAAAATACCTCATGACCAAAATTTGTGAAAATCGGTCCAGGTTTTGATATAGCTCCCCTTAAAAATTACTTTCCATTAAAAGCTTTTTGTCGATTTCAAAGCTTATTTATCAAGCGATTTCATTGAAATTTGGTATGTTGAATTCTCTGGGGGTGGAATACCTCCATACAAAATTTTGTAAACATAGGTTCATATTTTGATATAGCTCACTTTGAACGGTACCTCATATTATAAGCTTTTTTGAGATTTTAAGGGGTAATTATGAACCGATTGGTCTATAATTTGGAATTCCAGCTTAGCAATAGGTACATTATCTCCTTGCACAATTTTGGGAAAATATGTCCACATTTTGTTGTAACTGCCTTTATAAGGTACCTCTGATATAAAGCTTTTTGAAGGGTTTGGAGGATATCTATGACCAGATTTGATTATAAATTGATATTCCGGCCTTGCACTGTGTCGATTACCTTTGAACAAAAAATTGTGAATGTAGGTCCACGTTTTGATCTGACCGCCTTTTGAGCAGTACCTTTGCTTAAACGTCTGGAATGATGGTTTCGTTTTAAAGCTTTTTAAAGTTTTAAACCGAGTTTTTTGTTCCTCCAATTATCTAAATAAATCACATAACCATATTTTTTATTAAACATTTTTATTGAAAATTATTTTTTTTTTAATTTTTATTCTACATTAAATGTAATCATAAGTGTTATATATTAATATTATATATATAAATATACATATAGTGTGTGTATATATTTTGTTTGTTGGTTGGTTGGTTGTTGTTGTCATTGTGTGGGTGAATCTATGAAAATATTAGACAAATTTAGATTTTTCCCCAACAAAGAATTAAAAATTGCAGAATCAAATAACAAAAAAACATAACAAATAAAAATTAAACTAATAAATATAACAATTAAAAATAAAGAAAATAACGATAATTGTTAAAATAATTGCAATAACAAAATTTATATAAAAAATGGAAACAATAATTGTAAATTTATTTTGTATTGAAAAACTTAATAAGATCGGGTTTTAAATAAGTCAATATGTATTAGATTTAATATATATATTTTTTTTAATTTTTTATTTGAAGTTTCAAAATTAAAAAAAACAATTTTTGTAAACTGAATTTCCCATCAAGATTTAAATATTTGTTTAATTTTTTCCCTTAGATTATTGTCACGAAAAATATGCTTTTATGTCGGTCTGTGTGTGTGTTTTTGTGTTAGGGTCTCTAAAATTTTAAACAATTTTTTGTTTTTTATTTTAAAAATATGTTTTTTTTTAATTCTATAAATTGAATTTAATTGACACTAAAGTTGTGTGTCTTTCGTTATTGGTTTGTTGTTGTTGTTGTTCTTATGGAAACCCCTTTTAACAAAATCACCAATATTTTTTTGAGGGGGATTGATTTTGTCTTAATTTTTGAATATAAACTCCAAGGGATTTTAGGGTTTGAACTTCTGAAGACTATTAAGACATATGTAAATAGGCTGTAATTTGGCATTTGAGATTACCAGTGTGTATAATACCTCCTTGCAAAAATTTTTTTATATGGGTCCATTTTTTATTGTAGTTCCCTTTGAACGGAATTTTCGATTTGACTGTAATTTGCTATATAGGGTTCTCAGTGGTTAGAAAATTTCTCTGCAAAAAATTCGGCAAATTGGTCCATGTTTTGATATAGCCACCTTTAAGCGGCATTTCGGATTTAATGCTTTTACGAGATTTTAGGCCACATTCTCTACCGATTCGGTTGTAATTTCATACTTAAGGTTCTTAGGGATAAGAAAGCCTTACAACAAAAAAATTTTTAAAATTGCTCCATGTTTTCATATAGCCCCCTTTAAACGGTACTCCGATCTAAATCCTTTTCAGGGTTATTTGGCTGTATTTATAATTTGGTACTTTGTCTACTCATGGTGTAAAATACCTCTCTATAAAAAATTGCGAATATAGGTCCGCGTTTTCGTATAGCCTCCTTTGACCGATAACTCAATTGTAAATCCTGTTTAGTATTTTAGGGCATATTTATAAACCGGTATGCTTAAAATTTATTACATTGACTTCTCAGGGTGTAAAATACCTCCATTTAAAAAAAATTGTGAACATAGGTCCACGTTTACTTATAGACCCCTTTATACTGCATTTGCGATTTGCAGTTTTTAGCCGATATATATCAAACATTTTGGCTGCAATTTGATATGTAGGGTTCTCCTCCGTACTAAAATTTATAAAATTATGTCCACGTTTTCGTATAGTCCCCATTATGAAGTAGCTCCGATTTGAAGCTCTTTCGAAGTTTCAAGGTATATGTGTGAACCGATTTGGTTGTAATTTTCAATTTTTGTGTTCTCAGGCTTCAGATAACCTCCTTACTAAAATTTATAAAATTAGGTCCACGTTTTCGTATAGTCCCCATTATGATGTAGCTCCGATTTGAAGCTTTTTCGAAGTTTCAAGGTATATTTGTGAACCGATTTGGTTGTAATTTTCAATTTTGAGTTCTCATGCTTCAGATAACCTCCATACAAAAATTTATAAAATTAGGTCCACGTTTATGAAGTAGCTCCGATTTAAAGCGTTTTCGAAGTTTCAAGGTATATTTGTGAACCGATTTGGTTGTAATTTGCTATGTTGTGTTCTGAGGGTGTAGAAAACCTTCTTACAAAAATGTATGAAAATAAGTCCACATTTTGATATAGGCCCCTTTATGAAGTAGCTCCGATTTAAAGCCTTTTCAAATTTTAGGCCGAATTTTGTCAAGAAATTTGGTTGTAATTTGGTATTTCGGTTGCTTAGGGGTTAGAAAACCTACATACAAAAAATTATGCCAATAGATCCATATTTTCATATAGTCCCCTTTATAGGTTATTTCCGATTTTAAGCTTTTTAAAGGTTTTATGTCAAATGCATCAATCGATTTGCTAGTAATTTGGTATTTAGGCTGCTTAGGGGGTTAGAAAACCTTCATATAAAAAATTATACCAATAGGTCCACATTTTCATATAGTCGCCTTTATAGGTTATTTCCGATTTTAAACTTTTTACAGGTTTTAGGTCGCATTTATTAAACGATTCGTTTGTAATTTGCTATGTAGGCTTTCCAGGGCACAGATAACCTTCATACTAAAAATTATGCCAATAGGTCCACATATTCATATAGTCCCCTTTATAGGTTAGCTCCGTTCGTGGGGTTCGTGCCCAATTTATTAAGCGATTCGGTTGTAAATTGGCATTCCGGCTTCTCAGTTTGTTAAATACCTCCATGTGAAAACTTATAAACATAGGTCCATAATTGGGTATAGCTCCCTTTATGGGGTAACTCAAATTTAAAGCTTTTTGAGGGTTTTAGACGAGATATATCATCGGATTTGAATGGAATTTGGTATATAGGCTTTTCAGAGGACATAGGAATTATGGGCCAAAAATTGTGAAAAAAGGTCTATATTTGGATATAGACTCCATTATAGGGTTCCGCCGATTTAAAACTTTTTAAAGGTTTTAGAAGAGATTTATCATCGGATTCCGATTCATTTGGTATTTAGACTGTTACGAGGACAGAGGCGTTACGGACCAAAAATTTTGAAAATATGTCCCTATTTCGATGTGGCCACCTTTTTGGGCTACCTTCGATTTAAAGTTTTTCTAGGGTTCGATCTATAGTTTTCTCAGTTGATGAAATATCACCCTATAAAAAATAATCATCCTTGGTACATTTTTAGGTATAGTCTCCTTTAAAGGGTACATCCGATTTAAAGATTTTTGCGGGTTTTGGGTCACATGTATATACAGATTTTGATGGAATTTGGTATAGAGGTTCCTCAGGTAGTGAAACACCTTCCCACAAAAAATAATTAACCTAGGTTGATTTTTGGATATAGTCCCCTTTGAGGGTCACCTCGAAGATAAAACTTTTTAATGGTTTTGGCCCATTTTATTAACTGAGTTTAATGCAATTTGGTGTAGAGGTTTCTCAGTTGATAAAATACCTCCCCACAAAAAATAATTAACCTAGGTTAATTTTTAGGTACAGTCCCCTTTGAAGAGCACGTCGGATTCTGAGCTTTTTGTGGGCTTTTGGTGACATTTATCAACCGATTAAGATGAAATTTAAAACATAGGGTTCTCAGTTGATGAAATACCTCCACACAAAATATAATCAACCTAGGGCAAGTGTTAGGTATAGTCCTCTTTGAGGAGCACCTCGATGTTAAAGCTTTTTGAGGGTTTTATATAGCATTTGCCATCGGATTCGGTTGGAATTTGGCTTAGAGGTTTCCCAGTTGGTGATATACCGTCCCACAAAAAATAATCATCATGGACCAATTTTTAGGTGTAGTCTTCTTTGAAGGACATATCGGATTTTAAGCTTTTGAAGGTTTTAGTTGGCATTTTTCAATCGATTCGGCTGGAATTTGGTATAGAGGTTTCTCAGTTGGTCATACACCTCCCCACAAAAAATGTTCACACTACGTCCATTTCTAGGTATAGTGCCCTTTGTAGGGTACCTCGTATTCTGAGCTTTTGGAGGGTTTTATGTGACATTTTTCAACCGATTGAGTTGGAATTTGGTACATAGATAACACTATTGCTAGAATACCTCCCCGCAAAAAATAATAAACCTAGATAAATTTTTAGGTATAGTCCGCATTGAAGGGCGCGTCGGATTTAATGCTTTTTGAAGTTTTAAGGTAGCATTTTTCAACCGATTCGGCTGGAATTTAGTGTAGAAGTTTCTCAGTTGGTCATACTAATACTGAAAAAAATCTAAGTTCAATTTTGTAGCATTTTTCAACCGATTATTATTTGGTATATCGAATCTATAAGATGGATACCTCTCTACAAAAAATTATCAACCTAGGTCAATTTTTAGGTATAGTTCCCTTTGAAGGGTACCTCCGATTAAATGATTTTTGAGGGTTTTAGGTGACATTTTTCAACCGATTCGGTTGGAATTTAGTGTAGAGGTTTCTCAGTTGGTCATTCTATACTGAAAAAAATCTAAGTTCAAATTTGTAATCGATTATTATTTAATATCGTAAGAAGTGAATCATCCCATCCCTTGTGGAGTTTATAAATAGTTCGGCCTATGCCGAACCCTCTTTCTTCATATTTTCCATTTGTATTTTTTTGTTTTAATAATATTATCAATATTTAAATATTTGTTGTTGTTGTTAAAACCTACTAAACCTTGTTAAATTTGTGTTATTTATATTTGTGTTATTGTTGTTGTTGTTTTTTTTAAGTTTCAGAAAAAATACCACAGAAAGGAAAAAAACAATTCGTTTTTTCGTTTTAGTTTCAAAAATTGTATCCTTCGGCACCATTCTACTCCTCCTCTAACTTCTTCCCAATCCCTATATCCTTTCTATTAAAATGAATTCCTTAGCGTATCAAATAGATATTCCTGCACTTCCGGCGAATTGGCATCCATGCTGTTTATGTGTGTACTGGGTATATTATTGTGGCCACTGGTCAGTGAGAAACTCAACGATGTCGTTGAACCTCGTAAATCATTTGAACTGGTCCGTCTCAGATCGGAGAGATTACAATTGCTTAGAATGGCTAAATTTGTGGGTTGCTGTTGCTGCTGATGATGTTGGTTGTGGCTGCTGTTCGCTGGTGGCCTATGGAATAGCAATGAACTGGGTCGCTGCATATGCTGTTGTTGCTGCTGCTGCTGCTGTAGGGGATTATATTTCCGACTACTGGCCCGCAATAATTGTTGACCAAAACCCCCACCACCCGCGGATGTTGTTGCTGCTGTTGTCGTTCCTGGTCCCTGCATTGCTGAGGTGCTTAGAGCCACAGTTGTTTGTGAGGTGCTGGGTGAGGGTGTGTTCGGCACCCCCGTGGTTGTGGTTGTTATTGTGGCTGCCACCGATAGACCACTACCACCCAATAAACTATTCATTTCTCTCAGGGATGAGTGGCGTGTAAATGAACTGCCACCGCTACCTACTCCGCCTCCTCCCAGTGCAGCTGAAGCAGCCGCCGTTGTTGTTGTGGTCGTGGCTATGGGTGGTAATTTACTTTTCATGGCATTGTACGATTTCATAATATTCGACATGCGTCGATGCTTCTGTCGCCATCGAAATACCGCAAAAATAACCATGAACGTAACCAGTGCTGTCATTACAATCGTGGCACTGGCCACAATGGCTGACTTAATGCCAGCCGGCATATTTGCATAAAAGTTTTTACTCGCATTCTGATTGTTCCCGGCCAAGGCACCAGCTGCCATGGGACTACGTTTAAAGCCATGACCGGATAATTCCAAATCCACCAAATCATGTGCCAGATTATCCATAGAAGGTAGATTATTCGAACCAGTTGCAACACGTACAGCAGCTTGCACAGGAGATTGTGGCCTATAATCAGCATCGGAGGAATCACTGCCATCATTGTTGTCACCACCACCATCATCGTCGTCGTCATTGTTAATCAATACCAATTCATTTTCTCGTATCTCATAGTCATCTTCATTGGAATTGTTGCCATCGGCGGCGTTGTTGTTGCTGTTGCCGTTCGCGTTTTCCAAGAACATTTTCGGTTGTGCCACATAGTAGGGTGCCTGTTTGGGATTGTCTTTTTTGGTAGTTGTTGTGGTGGCCAACGAGGCCAAGGCCAATGATTTCCATGAGGGGAAGAAACCCAAAGATTTGTCAGAGCGATCGGGTAGCAAAGAAACTGAAAGTAAAAGAAATAAATAGAAGAAGAAGAGATGATTAAAAGGGGCGGGGCTAACACAGAGAAGTCATATTTCGTGGTTTACGCAAATCTAATTGTGATACTGGTTCTCTAACATCGATAATTAAATTAAATTTTATCGATAATTTTCCTATTTAAAAACTAATAATATTGATAATTTTTCTCTAAAATAGTTATCGATAATTTTTCTATATCGAAAAATAATAATCGAAAATGTTTTTATATCCAAAAAAAAAAAATCGATAATTTCTTTATCAATAAATAATAATCAATATTTCTTTAAAGAATTGTTTTCGATAATTTTTCAATGCAGAAAAACTATTATTAAATTTTCCATACACAAAAATTATTATCGATAACTTTTCTACACAGAAACATTTTTTATCGTTTAGTTTTCTATACAAAAAATAAATATCGTTAATTTTTCTATACAAAAAATAAATATAGATAATTTTTCTATACAAAAAATAAATATCGATAATTTTTCTATGCAGTAAAATTGTTATCGACAATTTTTCTATGCAGCAAAATTGTTATCGACAATTTTTCTATGCAGCAATATTGTTATCGACAATTTTTCTTTGCAGCAAAATTGTTATCGACAATTTTTCTATGCATAAATTTTTTTATCGATATATTTTTTTGAAGGAAAATAATTATCGATAACTTTTCAGTACAGAAAAATAATTATTGATAATTTTCCTATAAAAAACAATTATCGATAATTTTATTGATAATTTTTCTATAGCAAAAAATTGTAATCGATAAATTTTCTACATAGAAAAAATGATCGATAATTTTTCAATACAGAAAAATGTTTATAGAACATTTTTCCATAAAAAAAAAAAATCGATTATACAAAAAATTGTTATCTATAAGTTTTCTAAAAATAATAATTTTTATAAACAAATCATTATTGATAATTTTTCTATACAGAAAATAATCGATAATTTTTTATACAGAAAAAAATATTTTCGATAATTTTTCGATTAATTTGAATAATAATTAATAACGATAATTTTTCCATAGAGAAATATTTATTATCGAAAAATTTCCTATAAAAAAATAATAAAAATAAATAATTCTATACAAACACAGAATTATCGACAATTTTTGTGTCCAGATAAACTGTTATCGATAATTTTTTATACAGAAAAAATATAATAAAATAAAATAATTATCGATAATTTTTCTATGCATGAAAATAATTATCGATCATTTTGCTATGCCGAAAAATCTTATCGATAAATGTTCTTTGCAGAACAAAAAATCGATATTTCTACACAAAAACAGATAATTTTTTGTCGACAAATAATTAACGATAATTTTTCTGCAAAGAAAAACAATTGTCGATTAGTTATCGACAAAGAAATAAGAATAAGAATATAAAAATTATCGATAACAATTTTTTAATATAAAAATTATCTATAACAATTTTTTAATATACAAATTATCGATAACATTTTTTAATATAAAAATGATCGATAACAATTTTTTAATATAAGTATTATCGATAATACTTTTCTTATATAGAATATGTAGTAATTGTAATTATTGTTTAGCTTTGAAAACTTATCGATAATTTTTTTTTAGCTTAGAAAAAATATCTGTAAAGATAAGTTATCGATTATTATTTTTAATTGCTTTCTGCTTATCGATAATTACTTTTCTGTATAAAAAAATTATCGACAATAATTTTCCCATACATAAGAAAATTATCGATAATTGTTTTAAACAGATTTTATACATTTTTTGCTCAGAAAAATTGTCGATAATTATTTTTTGTATAAAAAAATTATGGATAATTTTTCTAATCAGAAAAATAATTATCGATAATTTTTCTAATCTGAAAAATAATTATCGGTAATTTTTCTAAGCAGAAAAACAATTTTCGATAATTTTTCTTTAAAGAAAATAATTATCGATAAATATTCAATATAAAAAAATTTTATATTAAACAAATTTTATCGTTAATTTTTTTACCTAAAATTAGTTATCGATAATTTTTCTTTGCAAAAAAATATTATCGATATACATATTTGCCTTACATATCTAACTTACTTGTGTTTGAGATTTAGGATTACTTCCAGATGAGAGCTAACAACTGCTGCTGGATACAGAGGGGCTTCCAAAAATTTTTTTGTTCAAAATTAGGAGGAGGACAATTTTCTCTCTGATTTTTTAGCCAATTAAAAATTATAAATTTGACAGGTGATTTGACTGACAACCGCCTTTGCAGCAGCAGCAGCAGGGCAGCTCCCATCTGAAGAAGTGAAATGGGGAAATTACTCTCTCTCTCTCTTTTCCTCTCTTCTAAGAGAATTTTTTCATTTGATAATTTTCTGGAATTATATTCCTTTCTATTGGCTATCCTCTCTAATACGCGGATAACCACGATATAAATATCTCGATGAACCTCTCAATTGACGTCTACGATCCACACGATTATTAGTCAAATAATTGCGCGATGACGACGTACCTTTTCCATCATTTCGACCGGCTGTGACTTTTCCATTTTTGAAAATCTCATCGGTGGGTTCAATGTCGATGATCGATGTAAAATAACTGGAACCCTGAGAATCCGTTTTGATATCATCCGGTTTGACCGATTTCAAATTCAGCAAATTAAAGTGAGGGAAATTTTCAAAGGCCGTTACAATATCCATGTTGTCCTGCAGCAAGACCTTTTTGTCGGGATAATAACGTGAGGGAGTTTGAACAATTGTGGCCAAATGCAGTTGACTCGAACCACGTTTACGATGTTCGATTAGCTCATCCAGAGTCATGTTACGCTGTTCGAGAACCTTAAAGAGACGATTACCCGAACGACGATCTTCAATGAGTTCGAGAAGATCGGTACGGTCATCTACATTGTCATAGTCGGGTATGCTATTGGCGGTTTCTTGTGTAGAAGGTGGTAGAGGTGGCTGAGATGTGGAACTGGGTAGTATTGAGCTGTATTGTTTCATACGCGTGGTTATGGTGGAGGTTTCCAGGGCATTGCTGCCACCCTTGGGTTTCACCGATTCCTCAAAGAAATTTTCCAAATCATCGTCGCTATCATCCTCCGCCGATTCTTTGGGTGAGAAATTTTGTTTCTTAAAGGCCTGCTCTTTTTCAATGAGATTTTTCAGCAAGGTCTCTTGAATCCGCTCTCGAATATCATCGGTATTGAGGTTATGATTGGCTCGTGGTGTTAAATTCATCGTGCTGCTGCTGGCGGTTGTTGTCGAAGTTTTCGTTGAGCTGGTAGTGGTGGTAGCCGAGGTTGTTGTGGGATTTCCAAAGGTAGTGGTGGTCTGAGGCGGCTGAGCGGTGGTGGTACTGCTGGTGGTGGTAAAACGATTTGTGACCCGACTTAGACCCCGCGTGGAGGAGTACATGCGCCGAGTTGAACTTTGCTCTCTCAGGCTGTTGGCCCTCTCCCTCAGGGTGCTAAATTTGGTAATGGGTTTGGCGGTAATTTGTGTGGGTGAGGGGCGTCTGGTTGTGGTTGGAGGCGCCGCGGTAGTGGTGGTGGTCTCTGGTTTCCATGTGGTAACCCCTAACGAGTCTATGGTACTGGTACTGAATTCCAAATCTTCCTCTTCATCAAAATCGTCTTCCTCATCTGCCTCTTTGGAATTATCTTTCCCAATTCCCATCGAAGTGGTGGTGGTGGCAGGTTCTGGTTCCACACTTGGAGTGACCTGGGAATTTTTCAATAAAAATGCCGGCCGAAGAGTGGATCTTTGATGCAGTAACTTTTTATACAAAGGTATCCGGGTCGTCGGAGCTGCAGTTGTTGTTGTGGTAGTGGTGGAGGGTAATGTAGATGAGCCTCCCTCCTTTTTCCTCGTTGTCAAATGGTCCACCAAACCCACCTGTGAACCCACAGGCCTTGAGGCTGCACCGAATAATTTCAATTTCTGCAAAGCCGTCAATTTCGAATGTTCCTTGTTGTCATGATCCGCTGCCGATTTTGTGGTCGGACTACTCAGCTTAAATTTCGGTTTGGCCGTAAAACGGTTACCTCCCTGCTCCTTACTGGAATTGTGACTGACCGTAGTGGCAGTGGTCTGCAAAGCCTGCAGTGCATTTTGTTTACCCTTTAGTAGATCATCCAGAGAGAGATTTTTTTGCTGCAGAATTTCACTCAGACTCAGTCCGCCACTATTTTTCAAAATATTCTTTACATTTTCCGAATTGCCACGATTGGCGGGCTGGTGAGAACTGGAATTTTCCTTTTTCGTTCCGGTCTTAGTGTTCCTTAACTCATACAACTTTTGTTCCTTTTCCAGAGCGGAAAAGGGTTCGCGTATACCACCAGTTGGCTTCCTACGTCTTCCACTTCCTCCAGCACTTCCACCCGTTTGCGCCGGAGTTGATCTCCTCTCTGCAATGCTGCTTGGACTAGCTTGTACCGGCTTAAAATCATTTCGTTCCTCGCTGGACGACGAAGACGGCACCCTCCAATAGGGTATAGGACTGGGTGCCGTCGGTCCACTGGACAATTCTTCACTTCCCTCCGTTACGACTTGCGGACGACGTTTACGTTTGCGATTACCATTCGGGCGGCGTTTAGCCGTTCCCCCCTCACTGCTGGGCTTGGCATATTCCGGTTGCCCTCTCAATGCATCGGCTTGGGGTGCTGCGACATCTTCTTGGACGATCAGAGAGGCCGCAGTTTGTAGCATCTGCAAAGAGAAAGAGAAAAACTGTTGAAAATTTTTTTAAATGAAGAATTAAAAAAAAAAATTATCGATAACATAATTTTGTGTATAAAATGTTATCGATAATTGATTTTCCATATAAAATAACTGTTGATAAGAAAATTTCTATATAGAAAACTTATACTTATATAAATTTTTTTCAGAGAAAAGTTTTCGATAACCCCATTTCTATGAAGAAAAGTTATCGATAGCAACAACTGTTTATAGATAAGTTGTCGATAATACCATTTTTCATAGAAACGTATCATAGAAAGTTATCGATAACAATTTTTTCAGTAGAAAAGTTATAGAAAATTAAATTTCAGGAGTTAAAAAATGTAATTATTGTAAAGTTATCGATAACTGAAGTTTCAAAAAAAAAAGGCATCGAAAATTAAATTTCTATGTAGATAAGATAGCGATAGCAAAATTTTTTATAAATTTGTTATCGATAACAATAATTCTCTATAGATAAGTTATCGATAACAAAATTTTTTGCTGGACAAGTTATCGATAAGAAATTTTTTTTTATAGAAAAGTTATCGAAAATTAAATTTCTGGGCAGAAAAGTTATCGATTGTAACATTTTTTATGAATTATTTATCGATAACAGCATTTTTTTTTCAGAGAAAAGTTATCGAAAACTAAATTTCAGTGCAGAAAAGTTATCGTTAACAAAATTTTTTCATAGAAATGTTATCGAAAATTATATTTCTATCCTAGAAAGTTATCGATATCAATATATTTTATAAAATAGTTATCGATAAGAACCTTTCTTTATCGATAATCTATGAAACATTTATAGATAAAAATATTTTTGCATAAAAAAGTTATCGATAACAATATTTTTTCATTTCCATAACTAATTTTCCACATAACATAGTTATCGATAACAATTTTTAAACAAAGAAAATTTCCCGATAACATTTTTCTTAAGCAGAAAAATTATCGATAACAACTTTCCTATAGAGAGTATCGATAACAACTTTTCTATAGAGAATATTGATCGATAACAATTTTTTTTTTTCATATGAACAAGTTATCGATAACACCTTTGCTACATTAAAAATGCTCTTCATTCGAATATCTTGCATTTTTGGAAACAATACCTAAAGCATTTCCTATTAATTCAGATGTCGTTGGCGACCTCCTCTTTTTCTCCATTTGCCTTACATTCTTTTTTAATTGCTGGATATACATTTCCTTTCTTGTCCTCCTTTTCTACTTCTTTTTCTTTTTTTTTGTACCGAAAAGAGGCTACTTAACATTTAATCTGCTTACAAGTGTCCATTACCGTGTACTTTTAATGTGAGTGGAGACTATCAAAACTTTTGCATTTTTTCCTTCAGTCGGATCCGGCAGTCAAGAGCAGGACCAGCATTGACAAGGTCCTTTCTATTCTTGACATGGCATGGCAATGGCATTATGTCCATTAGAGTCATTGAGAAAAAGGAATGAGGGTTATTATGTCCATAATTACAGTGTTGTTTACATTAATTATTTTACATTCTTTTTGTGTTTCAAAATCTCCTCCCTTTATCTTCTTCTTCCTCTTTTTTTGTTGAATGTAACTGCAAATGCGGAATTATTTGCAATTTTGTTTACTGTTCAGTGGATTTTAAGAGTTTTTCTTGTTGTTTTTTGTAATGAGGGGGACAATATGCTGCGAAGAATATTTTTTTTAATGTTGAGTATAAATATTTGATGATGTAAATGAATTTCTGTAATGAAAAGTTATCGATAACCATTTTTCTATAGAGGAAACTTGTCGACAATAATTTTTTTTTTATAGAGAAAATGCACCTATAACAATGTTTCTATAGAGAAAATTTATCGATAACGCATTTAACATGCAATATATGCAATCGATAACAATTGTTTTTTAGCAAACAGTTATCGATAATAAATTTTCTACAGAGAAAAATCATGGATAACAGTAACTCTGTTGCTAAAACTTATCGATAAATACTTTTCTGAAGATGATGCGTATCGATTATTCTTTTTCTATAGAGATAGTGATAGTAAAACTTGTATAGAGAAAAGTTATCGATAACAACATTTTATTCATAGAAAAATAATCGAAAATTAAATTTCTATGCAGGCAAATTATTGATAGCACCATTATTTTATAAGTTAGTTATCGATAACAATATTTTTTCATAGAAAAGTTAACGATAGCACAATTTATTTACAGCAAAGTTGTCGATAACAATTTTTTTTCATACAAAAGTTATCGATAGCATCATTTGTTTATAAGAAAATGTATCGATAACAACATTTCGTTACAGAAAAAAAGTTTTCGATAATAACATTCAGATATAACAAATTCATCGATAATAAATTTTTTTAGAAAAAGTGAGAAAAGTTATCGTTTACACATATTTTATATCACATATAAAAATGTTTTCTTTGTAAAAAATAAATAATTTTCTATAGATAAAACTTAGCGATAATTATTTTTCTATACATATAATAATATAATATATAATATATATAATAACTTTCCGAAAAAGAAAATGTATCGATAATAACATTAGTTAGAAGAAAATATACCGATAACACACTTTCATATAGATAAATGTTATCGATAATAACTTTTCTCTAGCGAAGAGTTATCGATACTATTTTATATTAAGAAAAATTGTCGATAATAATTTTTTCTGTGGAGAAAATTTATCGATATATTATATTCTGTAGATAAAATTTATCGATAATAAAACTTCTGTAAAGAAAAGTTATCGATAAAAAGTTTTCTATGGAGAAATGTTATCAATAATAACTTTTATAGTAAAAACAATTTTCGATCAAATTTTTCTATGGAGTAAATTTGTCGATAATTATTTTTCCGATAAATAAAATTTATCGATAATAACTTTATATGGAGAAATGTTATCGATAATAACTTTTCTATTATTTTCTATAGAGACAAGTAGTTGATAATGACGATTATGTGGAGAAACATTATCGATAATAACTTTCCGAAAAGGAAAATGTATCGATAATAACATTAGTTAGAAGAAAATAGACCGATAACACACTTTCCTATAGATAAATGTTATCGATAATAACTTTTCTCTAGCGAAGAGTTGTCGATACTATTTTATATTAAGAAAAATTGCCGATAATAATTTTTTCTGTGGAGAAAATTTATCGATATATTATATATATATATATGTGGAGAAACATTATCGATAATAACTTTCCGAAAAGGAAAATGTATCGATAATAACATTAGTTAGAAGAAAATAGACCGATAACACACTTTCCTATAGATAAATGTTATCGATAATAACTTTTCTCTAGCGAAGAGTTATCGATACTATTTTATATTAAGAAAAATTGCCGATAATAATTTTTTCTGTGGAGAAAATTTATCGATATATTATATATATATAGAGCAAACAGTTATCGATAATAACTTTTCTATTGATAAAAGTTATCGATAATAACTTTTCTATTGAGAAAACTTATCGATAATAACTTTTCTATTGAGAAAAGTTATCGATAATAACTTTTCTATTGAGAAAAGTTGTCGATAATAACTTTTCTATTGAGAAAAGTTGTCGATAATACATTTTTAGGAAGAAAAATGATCGATAATAAATTTTCTATTGAGAAAAGTTATCGATAATAACTTTACTGTGGAGAAAACTTATCGATAATAACTTTTCTATAGAGAAAATTGATCGATAATGACTTTTCTATAGAAAAAATTGATCTATAATATCTTTTTTATGGAGAAAATTGATCGATAATAGCATTCCTATAGAAAAAAAGTAGTCGATAAAAACTTTTATATAAATAAAACTTATCGATAATAGTATTTCTATACAGAAAAGTTATCGATTAATAGTTTCTATATGAAAATATTGTCGATAAAAAATTTTGTATAGCAAAAATATATCGTTAATATTAACATTTCAATGGTAAAAACTTATCGATAATAAATTTTCATAGGAAAAAAAAACGTTATCTATAATGACTGTTTTATATGAAAAAAAAATATCCACAAGAACATGGCGATAGTGAAAACTTAGCGATAACAATTTGTCAATGAAGAAAATTAATCGATAATAGCTTTTCTAGAGAGAATGTTAATTTCTAACTACGTTTCTATGGTGTAGGGTTATCGGTAATTATTTTTCGATTCACAAAAATGTCATCGATAATAATTTTTTTTCTATTCAAAAACTAGAATGTTAAAAAATATCGATATTTCAATGAAATGGTTTGATAACCAACCATTTCATTATATTCTTATGTATTACTATCCCCCATTACCCTCTCTCTCTCGTTCTCGCACTTGATTAATCCTACTACTATTCCAACTGCGCCTAAATGTATGCAACACATTTTCAATAATTTATAGTTTTTGATAACAATTTTGATATCCGGTATATTTTTGCTGAAAATACTTCCGTGAGAAATATATTCAAGCGGATATGTTGTTGAAAACACACTCAAATACACATACACCCACACACTCACACTCTAATGACCACAATAAAACCATTCGAACACACACACACGCAAGCACACTCACACACATGCCTGTGGGACAAACAATTCTATTGATTATGGGTTTGGATAAAACTGTGGAGTTTTGTGGATTAACCCCAGAAATATTTCAGCATGTAAAACTGAACCTATTGATAGCAATGAAGATACTACTACATACATATACATATCGATTCCTGGCGTGGTACATCTGAATAATAATTATATTTATAACATGTTCAGGAAACAATTCTCATCCTTTGTCATCGATCGATGGTGGACATCAATGGGATACACAACACCGAATATCATCATCTATTGCTGCGAATTCCCATTATCCAAAGCAATTTCCAATTGGACTTGGCCAACAACAACACCATCAAAAAAGCAATTATATGCCAAAAATGATTATCGCCAGCAACATCCATCATCCTCCTCATCAGAAGCAACTACAGCAGAGGCAAGTAGGCCAGGCGGGCAGCCATCAGCATCGATTTGATGAAAATGCTGTTATGCTAAATGAAATGGATGAAGGATGACAATTGAATAGAATTCTCAGCCTATCATCAGTCAATTGATGGTAGGTGAGTGGTGTGAGGTGCAGGGTGGGGAAAGTGAGATTTGGTGAGGGTTACGGTATAATTTATCTGAGACAACATTAAGCAAAGATGGAAAAAATTGTATTTGTTTTGGCATCAGAGGCAATCTAATATGGGGAGAGAGATAAGAAAACGATAAGCATATGGGGCCTAATAAATAATTATTAGCCCCTTTTTGCCATTGTAAAAAAATTAATTTTCTATGACGAAAAACTGTTATCGATTAATAGAAATCTTGTCTTATAAGACATTCTAATAAGAAAAATTTTTATCGTTTATTATCGACGAATTTTCTATAGAAAAAAATTATTATCGTTTATTCTGAATTAAATAAAATACCTTGTTATCGAGAAATTGTTTCCATAAAAAACTTGTTATCGTTTATTATCGACGACATTTTCTATGGGACACCAATTATAATCGTTAATTTTGAATTACACAAAAGTTGTTATCGTTGAATTTTCTCTGTATAGATAGCGTTATCGATGACATTTGAATTAAAAAAAAAGTTGTTATCGATGTGTGTTTCTGTTACAAAATTATGAAATTTATTATCGATGACTAATGTGTAATTAATTAGTTATGAAAAGTTGTTATCGACAATTTTTCTTTATAGAAATGTTGTTATTGATAATTTTTTTACAGAAAAGTTTTTTATCGATAAAAATTTCTTTATAGAAATTTTGTTATCGATAAACATTTTTGTGTAGAAATTTTATTATCGATTAAATTTCTTTGTAAAAATGTTGTTATCAATCAATTTTTTGTAGAAATGTTATAATCGATAAACTTTCTTTGTAGAAAAGTTGTTATCGATAAAATTTCTTTATAGAAATGTAGCTATCGATAATTTTTTTACAGAAAAGTTCTTATCTATACATTTTCTTTGTAGAAATGTTGTTATCGATCAGGTTTCTTTGTAGAAATGTTGTTATCGATAATTTTTCTTTACAGAAAAGTTGTTATCGATAAATTTTCTTTGTAGAAATGTTTTCATCGTTAAATTTTCTTTGTAGAAATGTTATTATCGATGAAATGTCTTTACAGAAATGTTGTTATCGATAAATTTTCCTTATAGAAAAGTTGTTATTAATAACATTTCTTTATAAAAATGTTGGTATCGATAATTTTTTTAGAAATGTTGTTATCGATAAATTTTCTTTACAGAAAAGTTGTTATCAATAAATTGTCTTTGTAGAAATGTTGTTATCGATAAATTTTATTTGTAGAAATGTTATTATCGATCAATTTTCTTTATAAAAAAGTTGTTATCGATCAATTTTTTTTGTAAAAATATTTGTATCAAAAAATGTCCTTTGTAGAAATATTATTATTGATGAATTTTATTTATAGAAATCTTGTTATCGATAAAATTTTTCATAGAAATTTATAGAAAAGTTGTTATCGATTAATTTTTTAATAAAATGTTATTATCGATCAATTTTCTTTGTAAAAATGTTGTTATCGATAAATTTTCTTTATAGAAAAGTTGTTATAGATACATTTTCTTTGTGGAAAATTTGTTATCGACCAGTTCTCTTTACAGATAAGTTTTTATTGATCAATTTTCTTTGTAGAATTGTTGTTATCGATACATTTTCTTTACAGAAATGTTGTTATCGACAAATTCTCATTATAGAAAAGTTTTTATCGATAATTGTTCTTTGTAGAAATGTTGTTATCGATAAATTTTCTTTGTAGAAATGTTGTTATCGATCAATTTTCTTTATAGAAATGTTGTTATCGATAACATTTCTTTATAGAAATGTTGTTATCGATAAATTTTCTTACAGATATGCTGTTATCGATAAAAGTTCTTTATAAGAATTTTGTTATCGATCAATTTTCTTTATAGAAAAGTTGTTATCGATCAATTTTCTTTGCAGAAATGTTGCAATTGATCAATTTTCTTTGTAAAAATGTTATTATCGATCCATTTTCTTTGTAAAAATGTTATTTTCGATATTTTTTCTTTATAGAATTATTGTTATCGATAATTTTTTTTATAGAAAAGTGGTTATCGATAAATGTTCTTTATAGAAAAGTTGTTATCGATCTATTTTCCTTGTAAAACTGTTATTATCGATAAATTTTCTTTATAGAAATGTTGTTATCGATAATATTTTTTATAGAAATGTTGTTATCGAAAAAGTTTTTATTAACAGAAAAGTTGTTATCGACTATTTTTCCTTGTAGAAATTTTGTTATCCCTAACATGGCTATGTAAAAATTGTGTTATCGATAATTTTTCCCTGTGGAATAGTTGATATTGAAAACTTTTGTTCTATAGAATAACTTTAACTTGTTGTTATTACCAACTTTCCCACATGAATAATGAATTATATAAAAATCGCTTGCCGTGGCCACATAACTAATTTTCTTGTGGAGTGTGCGTGGGTGTGCGTGGGTATGACTTTGACTACTCTTCTATGCGTAATAAATACGCGCGTGAATGCGTACACTTTATATGCGAATAGTTTACAATTTTCTGTTTTCTTTTTTGGCTTTTGTTATCATTGTTGGGATATGTGAATAGTCAAGAGTACTTTTTGAAAGTTTTTTTGCTACTAACACTATAACAACTACTACTAGCACAATGATACACTTGTTTAGTTATGGAGTGATGGCAACAGGAAAAAAATCAAATAAAATAAAAAGTTCATTGGCAACGCAACGCATTTCCGGCGAATATGAAAACTACATTGCTTTGAATTTGCGTGTGAATGCATGTGTATGTGTGTGTGTGTGTCTGTGTGTATAACTTGCAAATTGAACTATGTGGTGTTGTATATGCAAACACGCATACACACACACACACACACACACAGGAAGCATCACTTTGTTCGTTAACCAACAAACAGACACACACACATACACGTTTGTGCGTTTGTATGTCCTTTTGATTTCAGTTGAATTTGCCGTTCGCTCTATGTGTGGCTGTGTGCGCCTTCAATGACTGGCGGTTCCTTTGCTGGTAACATATCCTCCTCAATCCTCTGCCACCGCTTCTGTTTGTCTAAAGTTTATCTTTATAAAGTGGTAAATAAATTTTTGTTGTTGTTGCTTTTTGCAGTTAGTTTATATTGTTGTTTTATTAAGTCAATAGTTGAAGTGTAAAAGTGGCAACACATACAGACAAAGAGAGATAGATAGAATGGCAACAATTACAGCAGTGATTACATCAACAACAAAAACAACCGTCGCTACCATCAATCCATCAACAACAGGCAACATTGGGCGTATCCTTTGTTTAAAGGATTCAAAGTTACAGAAATGTACAGATGGCAGAAGTTCAAAAATTTGTGGTCGAAGTAGAGGAATGAATAGTTTTCGACAAATTTTCTCTATGGGAATATTATTATCGATAATGTTTCTCTATAGAATACTTGTTATCGATATTTTCTTTCTATAGAAAATTTGTTATCGATTACTCTTCCTAGCAGAAAAGTTGTTCTCGATTAATTTTCTCTATAGAAATATTATTATCGTTAAAATTATCGACCACTTTTTTCACAAAAAAAACTTGTTATCGATAAGTTGTTTCTATTAAAATCTTGTTATCGATAAATTATTTCTATATAAAACTTGTTATCGATTACTTTTCTCTATAGAAAAGTGGATATCGATAATATTTCTCTATAGAAATGTTTTTATCGATAATTTTTTTCTAAGGAGTACTTGTTATCGATTATTTTTCTCAATCAAAACGTAGTTATCGATCACTTGTTTCATAAAATATCTTGTTATCGATAATTTGTTTCTATACAAAACATGTTATCGATTACTATTCTTTGCAGAAAATTCTTTATCGATCTATAGAAATATTATTATCGATACTTTTTTTTTATAGACTACTTGTTATCGAAAACTGTTCTCAATCAAAACGAAAAATTTTTTCTATATAAAACTTGTAATCGCTTACTTTTCTATATAGAAATGTGGTTATCCATAACAGTTATCTATAGAATTATTATTATCGATAATTTTTTCTGTATAATACTTGTTATCGATAACTTTTCTGAATCCAAACGTAGTTATCGATCACTTGTTTAATAAAATATCTTGAAAATGTTTCTTTACAGAAAAATTGTTATCGATAAATTTTCTCAGAAATCATGTTATCGATAAAATTTCTTTAAAGAACAATTGCTATCGATAATTTTTCCTTATAGAAAAGTTGTTATCGATAAATTTTCTTCGTATAAATGTTGTTATCGATAACATTTCTTTACAGAAATGTTGTTATCGATAAATTTTCTTTTTAGAAATCTTATTATCGATAATTATTCTTTATATAATTGTTGTTATCGATAAATTTTCTTTGTAGAAATGTTAGTATCGATAATTTTTCTTTATAAAATTGTTCTTATTGATCAATGTTCTTTGTAGAAATCTTGTTATCGATAAATTTTCTTTATAGAAATGTTGTCATCGATAAATTTTATTTGTAGAAATGTTGTTATCGATCAATTTTCTTTGTAGAAATGCTGTTATCGATATATTTTATTTACAGAATAGAAATAGAAATATTATTCTCGATAACATTTTTCGATAGATCACTTGTTATCGACAACTATTCATAATCAAAACGTAGTTATCGATCACTTTTTTCCCAAAAAATTTGTTAACGATAAATTATTTCTAAGGAAATCTTGTTATCGATTTCTTTTCTTACCTTAGTAGTTGTTATCGACTAGCTTCCTCTATAGAAATGTTATTATCGACAATTTCTTTTATGGCGTAATTGTTATCGATAACTTTACTCAAAGAAAATGTAGTTATCGATCACGTTTTTCATAAAATATTTTGTTGTCGATAAATGTTTTCTATAGAAACATGTTATCGATTACATTTCCCTAGACAATATTGGTTATCGATAAAATTTCTCTATAGAAATATTATTATCGATAATTTTTTTCTTCACATTATTTGTTATCTTAAAATTTTTAAAACGTAGTTATCGATTACTTGTTTCATAAAATATGTTGTTATCGATAGTTTTTTTCAATAGAAAACTTGTTATCGATAACACTTCTTAGCAGACAAGATATTATCGATTAACTTTCACTGTAGAAATGTTATTATCGATCATTTTTTCTATAGAATACTTTTTATCGATAAATTTTCTCAACAGAATATTAGTTATCGATAAATTTTCTCAACAGAATATTAGTTATCGATAAATTTGTTTTATAGAAAACAGGTTATCGACTAAAAAAATTATTTAAAAAATCTACGCCTTGTGTAGGTCCCGAAAAAAATTATTTAAAAAATCTACGCCTTGTGTAGGTCCCGAAAAAAATTATTTAAAAAATCTACGCCTTGTGTAGGTCCCGAAAAAAATTATTTAAAAAATCTACGCCTTGTGTAGGTCCCGAAAAAAATTATTTAAAAAATCTACGCCTTGTGTAGGTCCCGAAAAAAAATATTTAAAAAATCTACGCCTTGTGTAGGTCCCGAAAAAAAATTATTTAAAAAATCTACGCCTTGTGTAGGTCCCGAAAAAAATTATTTAAAAAATCTACGCCTTGTGTAGGTCCCGAAAAAAAATTATTTAAAAAATCTACGCCTTGTGTAGGTCCCGAAAAAAATTATTTAAAAAATATACGCCTTGTGTAGATGCAGGAAAACATTTCTAAATCTATTCCAATACATTTTCGGGATAATTGCCTATATAATTTTTTTCCTTATTAGCATCCCACCATTCGTTGACATCAACGCAACAAAAATAAATATAAATCACTTTTAATGATTTATTTGTTTTCAGAGGACCTGAGGGTCCTTGTAATACCCACGTATTAGTAACAACCAGGCCATGCTACTTATCAAAGTCATTCGTTATAATAAATGTCAATTAAAAGAAAAAATAACATAGAAAAATACACCATTAAAGTGTTTTTTTTTTTTTTTTGTTATTGTGAACATTTTTTTTAGAAATCAACTCAAAGTGCCTATTTCCCGGCAAATTCATTGATTTATGCGGGGTAAGGAGGACAAATACAAGCCATATTCCTTTGAAATATATAAATATTGAAAGTTCTGTTCAATAGTGTTCTATAATAGGCTTTCACATTAAGTGGTTGTCTGATAGTTTATTATGGCCTCAATAATGAATGAAATAATAAAACAACAACAACAAAAAGTGATTTTTCTGGTTTCCAGTAATCCTGACACAAATGCTACACATTCACCATACTTTTCTTTCGAATAAAAAACAGTTTTCATATTCAAAATGGGGAGAGGAGGAATTTTTTTTATTGAAGCCAGGAGTGTGTGTTTGTATGTAGTTAAGGATGTAAATAAATAAATAAATGCGAATGAGTGTTGGTTGGTGCAACCAACTCTCATTGCTCTCTCATCCAAATAAGCACTTATGCACCACCAGCTTAAGTGGAAAAATGCGGGGGAGAATAAGTAGGGAGGACCAAATGGGGTTGCTGTTGTTTTCAACATGAAAATATTGAATGGAAAAAAATCTATTTACTCTGGCGAAAGTATTATAGTATACAATTTCCATCACTCCTATTTAATGATACCCTTTAATTATAATTCCGTTTTTTTTTCAAGTTTTATTTGCAAACAAATATTTTTTTTGTACTACAAATAATTCATGTGTTTATTGCATTCAGTATTGAATGAAAAAAATGGAAAAATATGTTCCCAGTCTTCAGAGAATTATGTCAAGATTTTTGTGTTATTCGATTGTAGGCAATTGTAGGCCAATTAAAAAAACCAACAACAACAAATTATTGGAAGAGTTGAATTTTCACTCTCAAGAGGAAGGCAAAAATAAATGAATACAGAGAAATATATATATATATATATATATATAGAGAGAAAGGGTTTAATAGCTACTTGAAAAAAAGGGAGTAAAAACGAAGTTCTTCTACATCAGTCTCATTTGCGTCCAGGCTCCGACCGACGAAGATAAAGATGAATAGACCAAAGACATATTTTACGAACGCCTACAAACAGCATATGACCGTTGCCCTGGCCATGATATTAAAATTCTGCTAGGAGATTTTAATGCAAAAATCGGAAGGGAAAATATCTTCGGGCCCACCGTCAGAAAATTCAGCCTTCATGAAGAAACATCCGACAACGGCATGAGGTTGATTGACTTCGGGGCAGCAAAAAACATGGTAGTTAGCAGCACCAGATTCAAGTATTTCTCCCAAACGAACAACGAGAAATCGAATCGATCATGTTGTAATAGACGGAAGGAGGAGCGAAGGACCATTACCTTGTGACAGCCAAGGTACGCACAGGTGCAATCTAATGTAACACGGAAATTTGACGCCGAAAAGCTGCTAACCGCAACAGATAGCTGAAGCCTACTCTGCTCAACTTACCCAACTGCTTGACGAAAGCAGCACCCCTTGTCCCGATAATAATATAGAAGCTACAAACTTCAACACTTGGGTACCAAAGACCACCATCAAGAAATCCGTGGTACGATCAGGCGTGTCGTAATGCTACTGATATGAAAAACGCAGCATATAGGGCAACTCTGTGGACTGTAGCAACACGTAATGCGATGGAGAACTATCCGGAGAAATGGAGAGAGAAGAAAGGGTTTTTTCAGAAAAACGAAAGAAAGAACAAGAAAAACGTGAGCGTGAGCAAATCAAGATGTACAGGAGTCAAAATGAAGTCCGAAAGTGCCACCAACGTGCAAAACACCAAACCGAAGCCTTTGGTGCAGGCAGGCACGTCCTTCTGTAGAGATAAAGAAGGAAACCTGGTGACAGATACAGACAGCGTGCTGAGGATCTGGAAGGAGCATTTTGAAAAACTTCTGGTATCAAATGGTAGCGGTGAAGAGAATACCCCAGAATCAATAATAGATGACGGTATAGAGTGTATACCACCTAGCCAAGATGAAGTCAGAATAGCAATCAATCGGCTAAAGAATAATAAAGCAGCAGGTGCCGATGGGTTACAAGCCGGACTATTCATGACTGGTGTGTCAGATGCTGGTAAGGAGCATGCACCAGCTGGTTAATACAATATGGCTAGAGGAATGCATGCCCACTGATTGGAACCTCAGCATCCTGTGTCCCGTGCACAAAAAGATATATAGGGACTTTGGTACACCATTTACATAATATCGGATGAAAATATATAATGGGGCTATATTTAAATCTGAACCGATTTTCACGAAACTTGGCTAACATCATTACCTTAAATCGGACGAAAATATATGTGGGAGCTATATCTAAATCTTAACCGATTTTCACGAAATTTAACACACATCATTCTAGACCTAGTTCATTACGCTCTGCCAAATTTCGTGCAAATCGAAGGATATATAGGGACATTGGTGCACGGTTTACCTAAAATCAGGCGAAATTATATATGGCGGCTATATCTAAATCTTAAGCGATTTTCACAAAACTTAACACACATCATTCTAGACCTAATTCATTACGCTATGCCAAATTTCGTGCAAATCGAAACATATATAGGGACTTTGGTGCACCATTTACCTAAAATCGGACGAAAATATATATCGGAGCTATATTTAAATCTGAACCGATTTTTATGAAACTTAACACACATCATTCTAGACTCAATTCATTACGCTATGCCAAATTTCCCGCAAATCGAAGGATATAAATGGACTTTGGTACACCATTTACTCAAAATCGGACAAAACTATATATGGGAGCTATATCAAAATCTGAACAGATTTTCACGAAACTTAACACACATCATTCTAGACCTAAACGCTATGCCAAATTTCGTGCAAATCGAAAGATATATAGGGACTTTGGTACACCATTTACATAAAATCGGTCGAAAATATATATGGCAGATATATCTTAATCTGAACCGATTTTTCCCAATTTCAATAGGGTTCATCCTCAGGCCAAATAAGTGACCTATGCCAAATTTCATCCAAATCGGATCATAAATGCTACCTGTACTTTGTTTACAATTTAACATGGACAGACGGACGGATCGACGGTCGGACGAATGGACGGACATGTATAAATCGACTCAGAAAGTGATTCTATGCATATTCTCAAAAGGAACCATGGGTCTATCTCGTTTCCTTCTGCCTGTTACAAACATATGCACAAAGACATAATACCCTGTACCACAGTGTGGTGAAGGGTATAAAAAAATCCCGCCTTGATAGCTACTTGAAAAAATATTTTTTAAAAAAATCCACGCCTATTGTGAGGCCACGAAAATATATTTTTTCATGGCCTACAATTAGGCGTGGATTTTTTTAAAAATATTTTTTCATGGCCTACAATTAGGCGTGGATTTTTTAAAAAATATTTTTTCATGGCCTACAATTAGGCGTGGATTTTTTTAAAAACATTTTTTCATGGCCTACAATTAGGCGTGGATTTTTTTTTAAATATTTTTTCATGGCCTACAATTAGGCGTGGATTTTTTTAAAAATATTTTTTCATGGCCTACAATTGGGCGTGGATTTTTTTAAATGTTATTTACGGCCTACAATTGGGCGTGGATTTTTTTAAAATATTTTTTCATGGCCTACAATTAGGCGTGGATTTTTTTAAAAATATTTTTTCATGGCCTACAATTAGGCGTGGATTTTTTTAAAAATATTTTTTTATGGCCTACAATTAGGCGTGGATTTTTAAAAAAAAAATTTTCTTTGCCTACAATTAGGCGTGGATTTTTTAAAATATTTTTTTCATGGCCTACAATTAGGCGTGGAGTTTTTTTAAAAATAGTTTTTCATGGCCTACAATTAGGTGTGGATTTTTTTAAAAATATTTTTTCATGGCCTACAATTAGGCGTGGATTTTTTTAAATATTTTGTCATGGCCTACAATTAGGCATGGATTTTTTTAAAAATATTTTTTCATGGCCTACAATTAGGCGTGGATTTTTTTAAAAATATTTTTTCATGGCCTACAATAAGGCGTGAATTTTTTTAAATATATTTTTTCATGGCCTACAATAAGGCGTGAATTTTTTTAAAAATATTTTTTCATGGCCTACAATTAGGCGTGGATTTTTTAAAAATAATTTTTCATGGCCTACAATTAGGCGTGGATTTTTTTAAAAATATTTTTTCATGGCCTATAATTAGGCGTGGATTTTTTTAAAAATAGTTTTTCATGGCCTACAATTAGGCGTGGATTTTTTTTTAATATTTTTTCATCGACCTACGATTTTCTCTTCATAATCGATATCCTTACCCCATTTCCCCTCTTCTCCTTCTTTAATTATCGCAACAAAATGTCTCACGGATAGCATTATTCTGCCATTAAATAATTTCATTTCAGATTTAATTATGTTAACGTCACATTCAGGCAACTGGAAATCGCAAAACCCGGTCATGACAATATCAGAATGCAGACAGGCAGTCACACAGGAAGGCGACAGCCTTCATTGCCGAGTGCAATGCAGTGAGACTCCTTCTGTTGTTGTTGTTGTTGTCAGTAATTGAGATTGTTGGCAAAGCAGAAGTCTTGCATAGGTCTGGTTTCATTAAATATTTGCTGTGGCAAGTCGGAAGACAGAAAATTTGTGGAGAAGTGAAGGGGGATAGGGTCAGCACTTTGAGAACCTCGAAAGGAGACATTGAAAGAATTAAAGGAAAAAGACCGATTTTCTAAATTTTCTTATGGAAACAAATTTGTGGGTAACTTTTTAAATTGCAATGCCTTTAAGATACCTCTCTGCAAGGGAAAATAAAAAAAAACGTCCCAACCATAGACACTTTCGAGGTGAAAATGAGTTTATTTCCCCTTCACGTCTTTGAATGGTTGTCTGTCCCCTTTTGACCCACTGATTTCTATGTTCCATTTTCTTTCGAATTTAATTTTCTTTGAAGAAAAAAAATATTCTCCCTTGCCTTAATTAAATTACGCCACAAACTCGGAAAAGAAAAAAAGAAAAGTCAAAATTCATTTTCGTTAAACGTTCACTTCTCCCTTTCCTCCTTTCCGCTTCTCGACCGACTCTCCCTACCAACTTTTCCGACAACTTCATTGTCATTTTTTTGGCGGCCTGGTTTCCGCGAATCTCCTTTTGCTCAGGTCACATGGAAATTTGATTGTTAGTCTTGCGAAATGTTTAGCGGGGGAAAGGTTATTAAATTTTCAACGAAAAATGAAAATAAAGAAAATAACAACAACTTGATGAATTTTTTAATGTGGGTCACAAGCAAACGGCGAAGCGTTTGCTAGAAAATAAAATGCAAAAGCCAAAACTACCTTCGAGCCACTTGTATACCATCATATCCCATTCCGCACTTCATGCCCCACTACGTCACACCACATCACCCAGAAATCTATCCACCAGCCAGCCAGCCAGTCAGCCAGCCTGCAATTTGCTGCGCTTTTGTAAGACCGGCAGAGATTGAGAAGGGTGTGTAGCATAGCTTTTACTTATGTTGTTATGTTGTTTAATTGTTGCATACTTTAAGGCTTGTCTTTGCTGTTGATATCCTTAGTTTGCATTTTTGTGTGCGCTCTCGTCGTCACGACCAGAAGAGTAGGTTAAGTGGTGTGGCAGACATTGGCCTTCTTTTTTGGTTTTTACACGGGGAAACTTTTAAACTTATTAAATTATTAAAAAGAAAAGGAACTTTTCCGGAAAATTATCGAAAATTAATTTTGTATGAAAAAATTTTATCGATAACATTTTTTGTAGCAATCGATAATTAATTTTCTTTAAAAAAAGGCAGTCAACAACAAATTTCCTTTACAGAAAATTTATCGATTACACCTTACAGAAAACCCGATTACAGTCTTTATGGGAAAGAATGATCGATAACTATTTTTTTATTCTGTGCTAAAAATGTGTCGATGACAATTTTCTATGTAAAGAATAACATTTCCCAGAGAAAAAAATCGATAATATTTTTTAACAGAGAACATTTACCGATAAAATTGAAAAAAGTTGTCGATAACTAGATCCATTAATTAACTAGGTATCGATACTTATGTTTCTATGAAGAGAGTTATCGACAAAAGAAAATTATTATCGATGACAATTTTCTATAGAGAACATTTTTCGAAAATACATTTTTTATAAAGAAAACTTAACGATAGTAACATTTTATATATAACAAATTTATCGAGAATCATTTTTACATAAAGAAAAATTATCGATAACTGACATTCTATGAAGAAAAATGATCGATAAAACTATCCAGTGAGAAATATTTACTTTAACAACATTTCTATAGAGAGAAGTTGTTGATTACAACCCAACCACTGAGAAAAGTTATCGATTAAACACCGTTCTATAAAGAAATGTTATCGATTAAACACCGCTTCCCTTATGTGTCGAAAAATATATCTATAAAAACTTTCCTAAAAAATGTTATTGAGTAAAATCATCGTTAATAACGTTATCATAGATATAAATTATCGATAAAAAAAATTTCCGTAGAGAAATGTTATCGATATAAAATTTTTATATGAGAAAAGTTATCGATAATAAATTTTCTTAAAAGAAAAGTTATCGATAAAAAATTTTCGTTAAAGAAAAGTTATCGATAATAACTTTTTCATAGGAAAAATAATCGATAATAAATGTTCTAGAGAGAAAATTTTTCTATTCTATAGAATAAAGTTATCGATAATAACTTTTATGCGAAGAATTGACATCGATAATAAATTTTCGACAGAGAAAAGTTATCGATAATAATGTTTTCATATGAAAAAATAATCGATAATAAATGTTCTAAATAGAAAATTTATCGATAATAAATATTCGATAGAATAAAGTTATCGATAATAACTTTTCTGTAAAGAATTGTTATCGATAATAACTTTTTCACAGAGTAAAGTTATCGATAATAACTTTTCTATAAACAATTGTTATCTATAATAAAATTTCTGTAAAGAAAGGTTCTCGATAATAACTTTTCTGCAAACTAATTTTATCGATAATACATTTTTATAAAGAAAGGTTATCGATAATTTTCTAAAGAAAAAAGTCGATAATGTAGTTGCGATAAGTCGATAATGTAGTTGCTATAAAGTAAAGTGACCAATAAATACATTTCCGTGCGGAAAATGATCGATAACAACATGTCTTTGGAAAAAAGTTATCGATAACAATTTTTCTATGAAGAAAAAGAATAGATAATAACATTTATGGGAATAATATTTTCCTTAAATAAATTTCTGTGGAGAATAGCTATCGATAACAGTTTTTCTTTAAAGACACTTTATCGATAACAAATTTGCTATAAGGAAAATTAATCGATAACAAATTTGCTATAAGGAAAATTCATCAATAATTACATCTCTGTGGGGAAAACTATTCGATAACTACATATCTGTGGTGAAAAGTTATCGATAACAACATGCCAGTGGAAAAAAGTTATCGATAACAAATTTTCTATAAAGAATACGAATATATAATAACATTTATGGGGATAATATTTTTCCATAAATACATTTCTGTTGGGGAAAAGTTATCGATAACAACTTTTACTTTCAAGACACTTTATCGATAATATATTTTCTATAAAAAAAATCATCGATAAGATTTTTTTGTAAAGAAAATTCGTCGATAACAAATTTTCTATAAAGAAAATTTATCGATAACAATTTTTTGTAAAGAAAATTTATCGATAACAAAATTTATGTAAAGAAAAGTTGTCGATAGAAACCTTTCTATTGAGAAAATTGGATAATAAAAATTTTTCTATAAAAATATCGATAATTCCTATGAATACAAATCGATAACAACTTTTCTTTATCGTTTTCTAGCCTCACATTTCGAAGCTTCCGTTTCGATTACAAAACAACAGGACACTGCTCCATGTTATCACTGGGTTTTTGTTGTAGTTGCGGCTCAAACGGATTAGAAACATTAACATTGAATATCTCGAAGCTCATTTGTAATGACACCACGACTTGATGTTTTTCCAAGGAGCGGAACGAAAGCGGCAAGGAAAAGGGGGACAAAGAGGGGACATATTATTTATTCCGCTGTTGCTAATGGCCAAAATGGTGGTAACTCGAAAGTCAAAACTGAAGCTCTTCTTCTTCATCTTCCCCGTCATAGTCCTCCTCTTGGATTCGTTGATGTTGGTCTTCTAACATGTTGATGATGATGAGACGCCAAAAAGTTTCCAACTTTCCGACTGTTGAGTTGTGAGTGTTGATGAAAGTTCGTATGGTGCGGTGGTGTTGTCGTTGTTGTTGTTTGTCGTCGTTCTTGGTCGATGACAACTATCATTTGCCTCCCCTAAAAAATTTGTTGCTAGGCTGACGTAGTTGACGTCGGCTGTTAATGCTTGAGTTGTTGTTGACATCGTCGTTTTTGTTGCTGTTGTTTATTTTATTACCATGTTCGTTCATTCGGTTAGTCCTCAGCTTTACAACGTCTCATCCTCGTTATTCGAATTTGTTCACCAAACATGGGTTGTGGCATTGTCCTAGAGGCTTTACTCTGGCCTTAGACGGGCCAACCTCAAAAGTGTGGTTAATAAAAAAATTTATTCAAGTGTAAAAAAAGTTGAAAAATTACAGCATAGTTTTAGGCACTTTTTATGAACTCAACAATAACAACAAGAGCAGCAGAAAACCAACAACAACAATTTCATGGTTTTAACTTTCAAATAAAACCGACAAAGTTTGTCTTCTTGTTGTGGTGGTGGTGGTTGTCTCTCAAGGAAAATATGCCGCAAAACAAATTGTTATGGTCTTAAGCGAATTTTCGATGTGATGTGGTAATTAATTTGAAAAATTGGGCTTTGACGATCCGCCATCTAACCACTAACTTGGTTAGTGGATCCGAAGCCATGTAAAATAAAAATTGGAATTAATTATGAAAAATAATTTCTGATTGGAATTTTCTTTTTTGTTTTTGTCTTTCAGATGGGCCGTCTCAACGGTTATGACCCGTGAAAACCTGATACCTCGCACCCAGCCAAAACGTGAGGGTGACCTTTCGGACACCATTGCCGCTTTGATACCCTTCTGGGATATGGCCAATCATCGTGATGGCACAATTACGACCTTTTTCAATATGGAAACCCAGCAGGTGGAGAGCAGTGCCCAGGAGGATTATAAGGCGGGCGAGCAGATCTTTATCTACTATGGTGATCGCACCAATTCGGATTTGATGATACATAATGGGTGAGTATGATACATATTTTTATACCCTTCATCACACTATGGTACAGGGTATTATGTCTTTGTACATATGTTTGTAACAGGCAAAAGGAAACGAGATAGACACATGGTTCCTTTTGAGAATATGCATAGAATCACTTTCTGAGTCGATATCGATGCATGACCGTCCGTCTGTCTGTCGGTCTGTCCATGTTAAATTTTATTTTTTATTTGAATTTATGATCCGATTTGAATGAAATTTGGCACAGCTCATTTATTTGGCCCAAGGACAAACCCTATTGAAATTGGGAAAAATCGGTTCAGATTTAGACATAGATCCCATATATATTTTTGTCGGATTTAAGGTAAATGGTGCACCAAAGTCCCTGAAAATCATTCGATTTATACGAATTTTGGCATAGCGTACTGACTTAAGTCTAGAATGATGTGTGCGAAGTTTCGTGAAAATCGGTTCAGATTTAGATATAGCTCCCATATATAGATTCGCCCGATTTTAGGTAAATTGTGCACCAAAGTCCCTATATATCGTTCGATTTACATGAAATCTGGCACAGCAAACTGAATTAAGTGTAGAATGATGTGTGCGAAGTTTCGTGAAAATCGGATCAGATTTAGATATAGCTCCCATATATAGATTCGCCCGATTTTAGGTAAATTGTGCACCACAGTCCCTATATATCGTTCGATTTGCACGAAATTTGGTATAGCGCACTGAATTGAATCTATAATGATGTGTGTTAAGTTTCAAAAAAATCAATTTAGATATAGCTCCCATATATATTTTCGTCCGATTTTAGGTAAATTGTGCACCAAAGTCCCTATATATCTTTCGATTTGCACGAAATTTGGCATAGAGTAATGAATTAGGCCTAGAATGACGTACGTGAAGTTTCATGGAAATCGGTTCAAATTTAGATATAGCTCCCATATATATTTTTGTCCGATTTAAGGTAAATGGTGCATCATAGTCCCTATATATTTTTCGATTTGCACGAAATTTGGTATAGGGTACTAAATAAAATCTAGAATGTTATGTGTAAAGTTTCGTGAAAATTGGTTCCGATTTAGATATAGCTCCCATATATATTTTTGCCCGATTTAAGGTAAATGGTGCGCCAAAGTCGCTAAATATCTTTCAATATGCACGAAATTTGTCATAGCGTACTGAACTGAGTCCATAATGATGTGTGCTAAGTTTCGAAAAAGTCGATTCAGAGTCCCATATATATTTGCGTCCGATTTAAGGTAAATGCGGCGCCAAAGTCCCTAAATATCTTTCGATTTGCACGAAATTCGGTATAGCGCGCTGAATTACGTCTTTTAGGATACATATGTAGAATATATCCAAAGTGGTGAAGGGTATCATATAGTCGGTCCCGTCCGATTTTATTGGTTTTATTTCCTATTTTACTAATTATCCCCTTCTTTTTTGCAGTTTCATAAATCCCTCAAATCCCAAAGATAAAATATCGATTAAACTCGGCCTAAGTCCCTCCGATGTGTTGTACGAAAAACGTGCCAAACTTTTGGAACTTCTCAACATACCAAAGAATAGTGAATTGAAGGTTCTACCGGCTCCTGAATTTATTTCACCCGAACTTTTGGCTTTTGTTCGTGTCTTCAATATGAACGAAGAACAGTTGGATCATTGGATTGGTAATGCGGAACGAGCTATGGATTTATTGCACATCGATTGTGCATTGGAAACGTCATTGGAAACAAAAACGTGGCAATATCTGCAAACACGTTTAATGCTGCTGTTACGTGTCTTCCCCCAAACCCTTGAGGAGGATGAACAGCAATTGGCCTTGGTAAAGGAGAAAAAGGTGGAGATGAGTTCGAGGGCAGCAATGATATTGGAGTATCGCGTACTCGAGAAACGTATATTGGCAGCGGCCCTGGATTATGCCAAACAAAGGACAAAAGCCTAAGGAGAGAGAGAGAGATAGGGGAGACATGGAACGCACAACGAACTTTCTGCTGTCACACTTTTTTGTTTTGCTGTGTGATAGTTTTTGGTTATCCTAACAAAGTGAAAGTCCTTAAAACGTGGAGGCATGTCTGTGCGTGCCAGAGACCCACAAACAAATTTTTGTGTTAGTTTTTAAGTGTTTTGTTTTTGTGTTCAACAACTTTTGCTTTTGTGTTGGTTTTCTGTTTTTAAAGGACCCTGTAAAAAAACAGAAATTTTGTTCGCCAAGAACCTGGTAAAAGTGGCCATAATAACGGTTTCAGTTTCAGCTGTGTGTTTTCCGATTTTTCTCCTATTCTTCTTCTTTTTGTTCAAAATAATTCTTTATTATTTTATTTTGTTGGTATTATTTATGGTTGATGCCTGAGGACATGCTGGCCATTCTGAAGTGAATGCTGGCTGGGACACAGGCAGTAACACATCCAGCCAAGGACCCTTGACCAAAAAGTTGTTTTATTTTTTCCTTGTTCTGGGCTTCCTCACTCCTTTCCCCTCTTTTTATTCAATTTCCATGTTTAAAGTTTGAAAAAAAAAACTGTTACAGTTCGTAAAAGTCAACATCATTTGGTTTAACTTTTGCCACTGCTTTTTCTTCTTCTATTTTGTTCTTCCTCTGTTTAATTTTCTAAATCTTGAGAGGGTTTTTGTGTCTTCGTTAAGTATTCTTTATGTTTCTTATATAATTATGATATTTCTTTTAACTTTTGTCGCTGCAGTCATCCTTGCTTCAGCTCCCTTGGTATAATTACTTATTATTTAAGTTTTCCCTCTTCCTGGCTCCTTGTGTGACCAACCGACAATTATCGTAGATTTACAGTTTAGAGTTTTGTGTGTTATTATTGTTTTTCTTTTTTCTACTCTTCTTCTTTTTCTACCCTTCTACTTGTATGTTTGAGTCACTAACTTCCGAACCAGTTGTGTTTGTTTTTCTAACAAATTTGTTGTGTTAAATTAAAAAAAAATATTTTTAAAGAAAAAATAATCGATATATTTTTTGCCAAAATTAAGTTGTACCACTTACTAACCTCTGAAATATTATTGAAACCATAAAATTGAATTTTTATTTGTTAGTATTACAACAACAACAAAGAAAAAAGATAAATAAAAAAATATTTATAATTTATTTGAACTAATAAAGAACCACAGTTTTATTTTTATTTCAATTATAGATTTTTAGTAGCTATAAAAGGCGTGGACTTTTTATAGCCTTCACCACACTGTGGTACGGGGTATTATGTCTTTGTGTATATGTTTGTAACAGGCAAAAATAATCGAGATAGACCCATGATTCTTTTTGAGAATATGCATAGAATCACTTTCTGAGTCGAGTCCGTCCGTCAGTCCATGTTAAATTGTAAACAAAGTACAGGTCGCATATATGATTCGAATTGGATGAAATTTGGCACAGCTTTGGCCCAAGAACGAACCCTATTGAAATTGGGAAAAATCGGTTCGGATTTAGATATATCTCCATTATATATTTTCGTCCGATTTAAAGTAAATGGTGCACCAAAGTACCTATATATCTTTCGATTTGCACGAAATTTGATATAGCGCACTAAATTAAGTTTAGAGTGGTGTGTGTTAAGTTTCGTGAAAATAGTTTCAGATTTGAATATAGCTCCCATATATATTTTCGTCCGATTTTAGGAAAATAGTGCACCAAAGTCCCTATATATCTTTTGATTTGCACGAAATTTGGCACAGCGTAATGAATTAGGTCAAGAATGATGTGTGTTAAGTTTTCTGAAAATCGGTTCAGATTTGGATATAGCGTTGTCGTTTTTGTTGTAGCAACAGAATATATGTCGTTTTGTCATGCATCGTCTGGTTCTGCATCTTCTACCTCCAAATTCAGGAATGCTGCAACTTCAGGCGGTTGCGTCCAAAGCGAATTCGGCGATAGGTGAGTAGGCTTAGCTGGGCAATTGAAGAGGTGCAACATGTCGTGTGGTCCTAGTCCACATGCCGGACATGTGTTAGGTATCGAGCCGTCAATTCTTGCCCAATATGAATTGAGGCGGTTGCACCATCCCGATCTTAGTTGAGCTAAGACTACTCGTGTTTGCCTTGGCAGCTGCTTCTCCTCAGCTGCGATGGATGGGGGGTGGTCTCCAATTATGGTATTCACTCTATATTGCTCTACTGCCAGAGCGACTGCATCCGTGTGAATACCATTCAGACCTGCTTGATAGGCTTATTGATCTAGAGGTTCACGCTTGTACCTTTGGACCTCTCTCTCTAGATCATGAAGATCTTTCCTGACGTGCCTGGGTGGGGGAGTCCTGTCCATAAGGCTATGGCAGGGATGTTCCTGACGATAACACCCAAGCAGGTACTGCATCGACAACACATAGTTGTGACGATGGACGGGTAAGATCTTCGTCTCCTCATGAAGATGGTCCACTGGAGTCATAAGGAGACACCCTGTTGCAGTTCACAGGGCAGCGTTCTGGCAGGTCTGAATATTCTTCCACTGCGTATCACTGACATTCGCGAACCACACTGGCGCCGCATAGCTTACCACTGACCGGCCTATTGCTTTATAAGAGGTCAACAAGGTTTCTTTGTCGGCGCCCCAAGTGCTGCCGGCTAGCGACTTGAGGACCTTGTTCCTACTTCTCAGCTTATCGCATAAAGCAGTGGCATGCGCGGACGACTTGAAAAGGCTGTCGAACGTTACTCCCAATATCTTGGGGTAGTTGGTGGTCGGAATCAATTCTCCATCGACCATTATGTTCAGTGGGAGCTTCATTTTAGCCGTCCATGTGGTGAACAGTGTGGCTGTTGATTTGGTGGTGGATATTTTCATATTCCTCAGTGGAAGTTGTTAACAATATCGGCTATGTAGACGTTTAGCCTCTCACATATATCATCAATAATAGGACCCGACGCCATGATCGTGCAATCATCCGCATACATTACGATCTCTATGCCGTCCGGTGGTTGTGGAATATCAGAAAGGTAGAGGTTAAACAGTTCCGGAGATATCACCCCTCCTTGGGGAACTCCCTGTTTCACTCTACGGGGTTTTGACTTCCTGTTTCTGAATTCCACATACGACTGGCGTCCACACATATAGTTGATTATCCAACGTTTCAAACACGGTCGGAGATTTGTCCTCTCTATATCCTCGAACAGCTTGGCATGGTTGACGGTATCGAAGGCCTTCGATAGGTCAAGTGACACCATAACTGTTCGGTTGCACGGCCTGTTCTGGTTGAGTCCTCTGCTAATATGTGTGGAAATGGCGTGTAATGCTGTTGTTGTACCATGCATCTTACGGAATCCATGTTGGTGTTGGGCAACTGGAAAACTGCTTCTCAACGATGGGAGGAGTAGCGCCTCAAGTGTCTTCGCTACCGGCGACAGGAGTGAAATCGGCCTGTACTATTCACCCCTGATGGCATCCTTGCCTGGCTTCAGTAGCGGGACCACCCTGCCTATTTTCCAGGCTTCAGGAACTATGTGGGTGGTTAACGACAAGTTGAGGGCTGATGTTAGGTACTCAACTCCAGGTTCATCCAGCTGCTTTAGCATTACCATGAAAATTCCGTCCGGGCCCAACGCTTTGGATGACTTAGCGTTATTAATGACATCTGCAACATCCTCCTTCGTAAATTGTGGTGGTTCCTCCTCAGCTCGGAGTGCCATTATGCGACGTAGCACACTCCTTTTCGCCCTGTCTCCTGTCAGGGTGCTCTATGAACTGCCGGTTAAAATAACTCGCGCACCTCTTCGGGTCTGTTACAGTTACGTCGTTAAATGTAACAGCCGTCCTGTCATCTTTCCTTCCAGGATTCGAGAGTGACTTAACCGTTGCCCACAATTTACTTGTTCCGGTGGCAATGTTGCATTGCTTCAGGTGGTCTAGCCACTTTTTCCTTTTGTGCTCGCATACTAATCTGTTGACTTCAAGGGTAAGCTCTCGCACCCTTGGGTCTTCAGGAGTAGTACGACGGAGCTCATCACGCTAATTAGCCAATACCGTTGCTTCTGCTGGGAAGTTAGGTCTTACTTCGGGTATTCGACCAGCAGGTATGAAGCGAGCGGCAGCAGTAGCGATGATTTTACCGAAATTCCTCTCAGCTACCCGTGGATCTGAGGGAGTGGGCAGCTCTCTGAAGCGGTGATTGGTAAACTCTCTGTGAAGCCAGGCCAATCAGCTTTCCCATGGTTCAGGAAAGTACGGCTTTCAGAGGTTATGAAGTCTGGTGGTCTGTTTACGGAGACGATAATCGGAAGGTGGTCTGAGCCTAGTAAAACGACGGGTTGCCAGGTTACGTCATTTATCAGACCCGGTGCCACAATGGTGATGTCTGGCGAGCTGTGGCAATCTCCTCTTATCCTCGTGGGGGCATCCTCATTAACCGTGCAAAATGTTGAGCTATCAATTTGCTCAGCCAGCGCTGTACCCCTCTGGTTATTACCTAGGACGGAATGCCATAATTCATGGTGGACATTGAAATCCCCTAGTACCAGGCGGTTATTACCTTCTAAAAGCGGACTGATATCCGGTAAATAACGCGGTGTACAGCTATTCATCGGCGGTATATAAACATTGAGCACCTCTACCTCGGCAGTTCCACACTTGACTGCTACCCCCATACATTCCATGTATGGGTCACTAGAGTCTAGCTCAAGCGAGATAGGTCTGTACTGGACATAATGGTGTAATAAGAATGCGAGTCCCCCACCCCCGCTTCTGGTACGGTCCTTCCGCACAACGTTGTAACCATCGCAACGCTGTAAGCTACAGTTCTCAGTTAGCTTGGTTTCTTGGATCGCACCGACCATTATTCTCTTTCGACTCATAAATTCTACAACTTCGCTGATTTTGTTGCGAAGACCGTCGCAGTTAAACTGCAAAAACGATGCATTTTCAAGGCGCGGAACAGCAATATGTGGTGTTAAATGCTGCGCATTTTGCTGTTGGGGAGACTGCGGGGGTGTCTCGCACTCCGACGATGACGATTCGGATGATGAATCGGACGACGACTCTTGAGACACACTGGGAGACGTGCTAGCGCAGCATGAAGCGACGTAACTCCTTTCGCAGTACTCCTGGATCCTGTTCAATCCAGAGCAGCCTCGAAAATGCACCCATTCTCCACATCCATTGCATCTCACCGAGACAGATCTGTGGTGGATGCGGTTTATGCTAACACTGCAGAACCAAGGTCCGGGGTTACTTTCAATCCCGGCACGGACCAGTAGTGTTCGGAGCAGAAATTCCGGGATATAATGCCGCTCCCATGACAAAAATGACGAACACGAACATGTAATTGTTGAGGTGGCAACCTCTGGTCGGAGTCCATCTCCGAGTCAATCCGGTACATAGAACCAGCTGCCGTGGGATTGTGCGTTGTCGTAGTCGTTTTTGGTCGGTATTATGTAAAATTTTCGACAACGCCAAATATTGTAATAGATTTTTCTTTTACTCTGTTACAAAACCAAATCAAAAATTTTTCTTTTAGAACTCTTTTTATATTGTATTGGAAAAACTATGTAATTTTGTTTGTTTTCTAATAAATTTTTGTGGTAAATGTAATTCTTATGAATATTGAGTAATGCAATAAAATAAAGTTGAATGTATCAGTAATCAGTAAATATTTTTAAAATGCAATTTTAACACATTTTTATATATTTTTGTATGCTGTCGTCAAAGAAATCGTTCACGACAGAGTTGACGTATTGTAACGCCTTTCATAATAAGGATTTGTCGTATAAATGCGACAGTGCCAAATTTTCAACACGACTACCTTCCTTCGAGGCGACATTGACATGCAATTGTAATATACCCAATATACCCACGTGGTGAAGGGTATCATATAGTCGGTCCAGCTTTACTACTTTCCCAACTTTACTACTTTCCCAACTTTACTACTTTCCTTACTGGTTTTCAATTGTCTCTCTTTGTAAATGAATATACTCATTTATTTCCCACACTCTCTCTCACAAATACACTATAATTTTCCGTACAAAAAGTGTACGTGTGTTGTATCGCGTGGTATAATGTATATATCTTTATTTCATCAGAAACCTCAAACCGCAGATTCTTTCGCGTTGTCAGGACAATAACAACTACTTTGCCTTCATTTTAAAGTGAACAAATTGTTGGAAAAATTGTTGCGATTTTTTTGTTTTTTTTCTGCTAGACAACTACAAGGAGGGAATTTTTGTTTCTTTTCAATTGAAACAGCAATTTGTACTATGACAGACTGGTAGTTAATTACCAACTTTATTTGTCAAAAGGAGACGTTGTAGTCAAAAGAGATAGATAAGGGCAAACTTGAGAACAGAGGAGTTTCTTAGGATTTTCTACGGTGTTTAAAATGGAAATTGAGGGACGAAGGAAGGAAAATTCTTCTCATATAGCTTGATTTCATTTAAGGTAAGAACTAGAAAGATGTACAATATATTTAGATTCAAGGTGCATATTTTTTGCCAATATAAAATGTTCTCAAATTGTGCTCTTTAATCGAATTTTTGCTTTATTTTTATATTCTAAATTGTTTATGAATTGAGAATGATATCCTAGGTCCTTTATCTATGTAAAGAGTCATATTATTGCGTTGAAAGTATGTTACCAATGGTGGAAAAAAATATTGCAATTTAATTGATTTAGTTTTTGGCAAATATTGCACACATCAAACTCTAGAAGCCTGAGGCTTCAATTTTTTTGGTCTACGGATTAGATTTCCAACACCATCAACCACTCCAAAAAACTAATTCTTTTTTCGAATGAATTTTTTAATCCTTCTGGGCTTTAAAGTTCATCTGTTCGTGTTAGTTGACCACTTTTCACCGATGCTGCGATGGATTAAAAAAATGTTCTCTCCGTTCGTTTGGTGTTCACTTTGACGCCAAACTCCACACTCCATCGAATGGTGTTTGTCACGTTGTTATCCTTCTGACTATGTAGTGGTATTGTGAAAAATCTGAATGACCATTAAACACATTTCGGATAAAGTTTTTTTGCGAGTTTATATTTTAAAAAACAAATTCGTGGTGGTTGACAGAAAATATAGGGTAATCCCAGTGAATTTGACAATTATTTTCTCTCATGCTACATTGGCGCCTGAAAGTATGCTTTATTTTTGTAAACCTCCTTCCAAGAGTAAGAGTAAGTAAAAACCGATTATTTATTTAAATATAAATGTTTTTATCTCTTTCTTTTTAACCAATAATCGTCATGTATTTTGTGGGCTACCCTTTTTCGCGATTTTCCACCAATTGGGCATTTTGCCAATATCGAAGAGCAGTGCCACCTCCGTGGTCCGAGTTGGGAGAGTTCACAAGTTGTTTCGAATTATTACTATAACGCTCTCACCGTTGTTTTATCCTTTTATCGCCAATGAATTTTGGGTCTTGTTGCGATGTACGGAGCTCAGAGTTTTTTTTTTTTGCACTAAAAAACTAATTTATTTTATGTGGATTTTCTCAAGCTGATGTTGTTTTCGTTGTTGTCGCTGTAGTTTCTATTTTTAGCCATAATCATTAAAACTCAAAATATTATTCTGCCAAGGATACTATTTTGTTGTTGTTGCTCAAAACTTTACTTAATTATCATTACCATATTAAATAATTAATAAACCTCTAAACATGATTATGCTTGATGATTATAAGACTGTGGTTGTGAGCTAATGTCTGTACCTTCCACGACCTCCTATAATATATCCATGATTAGAAACGTTTTGAGTATAGAGGTAAAAAAAAAACGAAACAGTAAGGAAAGTAGTAAAGTCGGATTGGGTCGACTATATGATACCCCTCACCAATTTGGGGATATTCTACATATGTATCCTGACAGACGTCGCCTTTTCAAAGGAGAATTGACATGAAATTGAACGATCTTAAATCCAAAGCTAACCCGATTTTCTCGAAACTTAACACACGAGCTATGGTAGGGACAGATATCCATCTCAAAGGCAGGAAAATCCCCATGAACCTGCAGAACAACAATAACATCAATTCTAAATAAAAATTTCTCTAAGTACACTTGTCATGAGCGAGGTTGTTAGAAATACTTCAGTACATTGTACGAAATTGTGTGCCGGTCGGGCAAAATTTGGTTCTTTAATACACAATTTACATTAAATCGGACGAAAAATATAAAAGAGCTAAATCTAAATCGGAAGCGATTTTCACGAAACTTAGCACACGTCAATGTCCTATGCCAATTCCGTGCAAATCGAATGATAGGTAGGGACTTTGGAGCCCCATTTATCTTAAATCGGAGGAAAATATATATGGGTGCTATATATAAATCTCACCCGATTTTCTCGAAATTTGGCACACGTCATTCTAGACACAATTGAGAACGCCATGCTAAATTTCGTGCAAATCGAAAGGTATATAGGGACTTTGGTGCACCATTTACATAACTATATTATGGGAGCTATATCTAAATCTAACGATTTTCACGAAACTTAGCACACATCATTGTGGACATAATTCAGTACTCTATGCTAAATTTCATGCAAATCGAAGGATATATAACGACTTTGGTGCACCATTTACTTAAATCGGACGTAACTATATATTGGAGCTATATATACTGAATTTTCTCGAAACTTGGCACACGTCATTCTGACCTTTCGTACTCTGTGCCAAATTTTGCAAATCGAAGGATATATACACACATCGAAAATATATATGGAAGCTATGCAGAAATCTGACCCGAATTTCTCGAAACTTTGCACACGTAATTCTAGAACTAATTCATTATTCTAAGCCAAATTTCGTGCAAATCAAAAAATATATAGGGACTATGGTGCACCATTTGCATTAAATCGGACGAAAATATATATGGGTGCTATATATAAATCTCACCCGATTTTCTCGAAATTTGGCACACATCATTCTAGACTCAATTCATTAAGCTGTGCTAAATTTCGTGCATATCAGAGGATAAATAGGGACTTTGGAGCACCATTTACATAAAATCCTACGAAAATATATATATATCTAAATCTGAACCGATTTTCACGAAACTTAGCACACATCATTGTGGATATAATTCGGTACTCTATGGCAAATTTTGTGCAAATCTAAGGATTTATAGGGACTTTGGTGCACCATTTACCTTAAATCGGACGAAACTATATATGGGAGCAATATCTCAATCTTAACCGATTTTGTCGAATTTTGGCATACATCATTCTGTACATTCTTGGGCCAAATAAATGAGCTGTGCCAAATTTCATCCAATTCTAATCAAAAATGCGACCTGTACTTTGTTTAAAATTTAACATGGACAGATGGACGGACGGACATGCATAAATGGACTCAGGAAGTGATTCTATGCATATTCTCAAAAGGAACCATGTGTCTATCTCGTTTCCTTTTGCCTGTTACAAACATATGTACAAACACACAATACCCTGTGTATAGTTTTTTCAAGGCCCTTTTGTTTTGAATTTATTTTTCAATTCCCATTGAAAAATATTTGAAGAAATTATTGTTTTTTCTTGTTTGTCCTAAATTTATTTTCATATCAAGTGGCCATAGTCACTCCCCACTCTTGCCGACTCCCCGAAAAAAAATAGGCCAACGATCGTTGATGTGTCAAATTTATATGCAAAATTCATTACGATTTTAAAAGCATTTCCATGTGAAGATATTTGGCAAAAATGTCATTTCTGTGTGAATTGTATGTGTGTGAGAAAACAAGTGTGGGTGTGTGTGTTGATGTGTATGTGACGTTAAGTGAATAAGTGTTAGCGCGTTTTGTGTCACAAAGTTTATTGCCATCAAATTTCGAAACACACACGAGTTCTCATACAAATCATGTTGGCAGTGGTGTTGGTTTTAAGACACACACACACAAACATACCATGAGTGTGTGTTGGTTAGATGACAAAAAATAGGCAATGTTGCCCCTCAATTCCTTACGGCTGGCCAGGCGAACAGTTTTGGTTCTTGCTGCTGCTGTCGTTGATGAAGAAGAATTGTTTTGCTTTGTGGTTACGACTCATGGCAAGAATTGCTTAGGAAATGTTGTCGGAATTTGAAATAAAAAGGAATGTTTAAAAAATATTTAAATTAAGTGAATATTCTTGTGTGTGGGTCAGGGTAGGGAGAGTAGGGTTTCACATTTAAATTTATTCCTTTTTAAGGCTATTACATCGTTTAATGTAACAAATTCTTGGGAAAATGTAATGTTACTTGTTCCTATTTGCCATTACAGTGTAGAAGGGAAATTGAAAAATTTTGTTGCCTCAGCCCATAAGGGCAAAGATTTCCATTAAAATAAAATGTTTCAAAACAAGAACCCAAATGTTTTTCTCTTAATATTACATTTCAGGAAAATGGCCTCAAGTGAAAATCTTGGTTTCTCCGAATCTTTGATGTGTGTTAAGATGTTTTTTTTTTACTTATTGTATCAAGGGGGAAGAAGATATGTTGAATCTGTGTCAATCCAAACCAACTGTTTGTCCATGAAAAAATATTTTTAAACCAGTGAGCGGAGCACTATAGTCGGACGACCATATGATACCCTACACAACTTCCACGGAAATCTTACTTTCTGTGGTTCTATATTCTGAGCATGCCCGATTAGAGGCCAACAGCACGTCTTCCTTACACTGACATATTTTCCGAATATTATTAATTTGCTGTACCGTCCTCCTAATCACTTGTCCATATCCCTTCACCATGTGTTGTGTTATTATGTTTGCCTTATAATTGTGACCTATAGATCGAATCGAAAAAAAAAATACAAACAATTAAGTTTTCGGTCCTTGACCATAACTGGAACCTCGTGGAACATGTCAAAGCCATCAGCGCTATATTTCCGCCCTCTAGTGTGGTAATGGGTTACTAAATAATATCTGAATAAGTAAGCACCTGTAAATATATAAGTGTAACTCGCACATCCGCGTACATGCGACAATATAATTGGTATCAAATTAAAGGTCAACCACTCCTCTTGGATATACTTCGGGTCTATGTGCTTGAGGATTAAGTATACCCATCACCGAAATATTGATATTGACCGATCTTTATCAAAACAGGCATGCTTATTCTTTGGCCCGATCTCCTAATTAAAGAATATTTTTCAAGGCCCAACTGAGGCGTGGATTTATTAAAGAATATTTTTCAAGGCCCAACTGAGGCGTGGATTTATTAAAGAATATTTTTCAAGTCCCAACTGAGGCGTGGATTTATTAAAGAATATTTTTCAAGGGCCAATTGAGGCGTGGATTTATTAAAGAATATTTTTCAAGGGCCAATTGAGGCGTGGATTTATTAAAGAATATTTTTCAAGGGCCAATTGAGGCGTGGATTTATTAAAGAATATTTTTCAAGGGCCAACTGAGGCGTGGATTTATTAAAGAATATTTTTCAAGGGCCAACTGAGGCGTGGATTTATTAAAGAATATTTTTCAAGGGCCAACTGAGGCGTGGATTTATTAAATTTTTCAAGGGCCAACTGAGGCGTGGATTTATTAAAGAATATTTTTCAAGGGCCAACTGAGGCGTGGATTTATTAAAGAATATTTTTCAAGGGCCAATTGAGGCGTGGATTTATTAAAGAATATTTTTCAAGGGCCAACTGAGGCGTGGATTTATTAAAGAATATTTTTCAAGGGCCAACTGAGGCGTGGATTTATTAAAGAATATTTTTCAAGGGCCAACTGAGGCGTGGATTTATTAAAGAATATTTTTCAAGGGCCAATTGAGGCGTGGATTTATTAAAGAATATTTTTCAAGGGCCAACTGAGGCGTGGATTTATTAAAGAATATTTTTCAAGGGCCAATTGAGGCGTGGATTTATTAAAGAATATTTTTCAAGGGCCAACTGAGGCGTGGATTTATTAAAGAATATTTTTCAAGGGCCAACTGAGGCGTGGATTTATTAAAGAATATTTTTCAAGGTTTCAAGGGCCAATTGAGGCGTGGATTTATTAAAGAATATTTTTCAAGGGCCAATTGAGGCGTGGATTTATTAAAGAATATTTTTCAAGGGCCAACTGAGGCGTGGATTTATTAAAGAATATTTTTCAAGGGCCAACTGAGGCGTGGATTTATTAAAGAATATTTTTCAAGGGCCAACTGAGGCGTGGATTTATTAAAGAATATTTTTCAAGGGCCAACTGAGGCGTGGATTTATTAAAGAATATTTTTCAAGGGCCAACTGAGGCGTGGATTTATTAAAGAATATTTTTCAAGGGCCAATTGAGGCTTGGATTTATTAAAGAATATTTTTCAAGGACCAACTGTTCGGTGTTCGGACCATAATTGCGGCCTCTAGAGTGACCAAAAACCGATAAAAAATTAAGTATTTGGTCCATTTCATACCCTAAATATTAAGCTATCTTTACCAATAGGGGTCTTCATTGGCGAGAACCCATCCTACAGGCAAAATTTCCTGAAGATTGGTCCATAACTGTGGCCTGTATCGTGTTAACAAAATTTAATTGGAAAGACACGCCTATTGTAGTTGCCTAAAAAATATTTTTAAAAAATCCACGCCTATTGTAGTTGCCTAAAAAATATTTTTTGAAAAATCCACGCCTATTGTAGTTGCCTAAAAAATATTTTTAAAAAATCCACGCCTATTGTAGTTGCCTAAAAAATATTTTTAAAAAATCCACGCCTATTGTAGTTGCCTAAAAAATATTTTTAAAAAATCCACGCCTATTGTAGTTGCCTAAAAAATATTTTTTGAAAAATCCACGCCTATTGTAGTTGCCTAAAAAATATTTTTAAAAAATCCACGCCTATTGTAGTTGCCTAAAAAATATTTTAAAAAAATTCCACGCCTATTGTAGTTGCCTAAAAAATATTTTTAAAAAATCCACGCCTATTGTAGTTGCCTAAAAAATATTTTTAAAAAATCCACGCCTATTGTAGTTGCCTAAAAAATATTTTTAAAAAATCCACGCCTATTGTAGTTGCCTAAAAAATATTTTTAAAAAAATCCACGCCTATTGTAGTTGCCTAAAAAATATTTTTAAAAAATCCACGCCTATTGTAGTTGCCTAAAAAATATTTTTAAAAAACCCACGCCTATTGTAGTTGCCTAAAAAATATTTTTAAAAAAATCCACGCCTATTGCAGTTGCCTAAAAAATATTTTAAAAAATCCACGCCTATTGTAGTTGCCTAAAAAATATTTTTAAAAAATCCACGCCTATTGTAGTTGCCTTAAAAATATTTTTAAAAAATCCACGCCTATTGTAGTTGCCAAAAAAATATTTTTAAAAAATCCATTAGTCTTTGAAAGAATCCCATTTAAATTTTTTTAAAAACACAAGCCGTTTAAAATTTATTGTTAATTTATCAAATATACCCAGCAATTAATAACAATCATACGCACCCATGTCCCTAATATAAATATTTACTCTTTTTCACATTTTTAATTCAACTTTTATTTATTAAAATTAATCAATGTGTTAATTGTTTTATTAAACATTTATAAAGTAATTTTATTTGTCATATTGTAATATGAATTTATTGTAAAAACATTTATTAATATTAAGTTCATTATTCGTGGAAATTATTTCGAGCAAAAAAAGTAGTCACCACAATTGAATACCACATATATGTTTAAGTTGAAAAAACGCCGATTTGAAAAACACGACTGCTTACCGCAGAGCGTGTGTACTGTAATATGTCCCATATCCCTACGGTGGCGTATTTTTTCACAGATAGTTACAAAAAACCTGCAGTAAATCCCGGTTCTGATACTGGGAGTTTAAAACAAATATTTTGTTTTTTTTTTCGTTTCGTGCCATGAGAATTTTCCAATATTGTGGAACATGCTGCATGCTGCAACAACAATAGAGGCAGTAGAAAAAAAAAACATCTCCAAAATCGTAAATCGACAAACGAATAATAAAATTTGTGTTGCAAAAAAAAAAAAAAAAAAAAAAATTCGTAGTGGCTGGTTGTTAGCATGAGGAGGTTTTCCCATGAATGCAGTGTGAATGCTGTGAGCTTCCTTATTTTTTACAATGACCAACTTACTTAAAAAATCAAAAAGGCTTTCATTGTTCGAAGCTTTTTGAAAAAAAAAAACAAGTAAAAAAGCGTTAAGTTCGGCCGGCCGAACTTTGGATACCCTCCACCATAAATATACTGGCAGGTACTTGAAATGAAAATATATCGAACCGTACGTTCTAGTTTCTTATCTCGATATCCTTCGCAGGTGAAATGATTACAACAGAGTGTTAGAACCAAACCCAAAACGCGGAAAAATGAGATAATTATATTAATATAAAAATGGGGTTATATGGGGACTACGCCTAAAAGGGTTTGACTATTAATAATTTTTGGTAGGGAGATTTGTTTCCATATATGGCTACAAAAACCAAATTTCAGTGAATTCGGTTGAAAAACGCGCTGAAAAACCTCAAAATGCCGAAATTTGGGGGTACCTTAATATGGGGGCTACCAGCAAAAAATGGACTTATATTTACAATTTTTAGTGGAGATATTTGGTACCCAATAAGAACCCAATATACCAAATTTCAGCGAATACGGTTGAAAACGCGCTCAAGAACCCCAAATTACCGAAATTTGGGGGTACCCTTATATGGGAGCTACCAGAAAAAATGGACTTATATTTATAATTTTTAGTGGAGATATTTGGTACCCAATAAGAACCTAAAGTACCAAATTTCAGCGTATTCGGTTGAAAAACGCGCTCAAAAACCCCAAAATACCGAAAATTGGGGGGTACCCTTATATGGGGGATATCCGAAAAAATTCACCTGTATTTATAATTTTTTGTGGAGAGATTTGGAACTTATTAAGAACTCGAAATACTAAATTATAGCCAATTCGGTGGAAAAATACGATCAAAACCCCCAAAATACTGAAAATTGGGAGGTACCGATATATGGGGGCTACCAGAAAAAGTGGAACTATATTTATAATTTTTCGTGGGGACATTAAATACCCACTAAGAACCCAATGTACCAAATTTCAGCGTATTCGGTTGAAAAACGCGCCCAAGAACCTCAAAATACCGAAAATTGGGGGGTACTGTTATATGGGAGCTATGTCTAAAAGTGGACCGATATATCCCATCTTCGAACTTGACCTGCCTGCAGACAAAAGACAACCCTATGAAAAATTAAAGCATCCTATCTCAATTCCTTCAGAAGATTACAACAGACGGACGGACATGGCTAGATCGTCTTAGAATTTTACCCTGATCAAGAATATATATACTTTATAGGGTCGGAAATGAATATTTCGATGAGTTACAAACGGAATGACAAAATTAATTACCCTCCATACTATGGTGGAGGGTATAAAAAGGTTTTCATTGTTCGAATTTTTTAGAAAAAAACAACACTTTAACGAACATATGTTGCTCAGCAAAGGGGTCTGGGATTTGGCATGAATGAAGTTCAAATAAGTTACAAATTATTTCATAATGGAGTTCCGAAAATATTTTTTATAAATACCTGTGTTGTAATCGATTAGAAGGAAAAAATATTATTTTTATATGAATGCTGTGAAAACATACGAACAATTAAGAGAAAAACATTTTCAGAAAATATTGAATTATTTTATTCGAGGCGTATGATTATTGTCACTAGTCATACGCTCTCCGGTACCATCAAAATGAATTACAATGGATTTTTTTGTAAAAACTCCCATTTTAAATTTCCTGCAATACAATTTGTTACCTCCACATTGTAAATACCCATTTTTATTTTTTTTTACAAAGGCCTTAACAGTGGCATCCGCCGGAAACATTCATTTTAAATACATATAAATTTAATTTTCAAAAAAAAAAGTTCTTAAAAAAACATTCTTTGTTAAATGTTAACACATAAAAAAACTGCACACATACGAACATACATGAAATATGCTATTCTCTGTTTTTGAAAGGGGGCCAGGGCGTTACTCTGCCCCCCTCCATCAAGTTTTCAAGTGCTGTTTGTCAGTTCAATCTGTTGTCGATTTAAGTGAATGATGAGCTTTATTCCCGGCAATGTTATAAATAAGTAAATTACGGAACGTGTTTTTTTTGGAGAAAAATAAAGGGTGGGTTATCGGTTTATATGTTTCCTTAAATTGGATTTTTCGGTTGATGGATGATTTAAGAATTTGAAAAAATTGAATTGCAGTTTTCAATAGTGTGGATTTAACATTTTTTTTTATTTTTTTAGGAATAAATGTAGTCTATGATTCTAAAAATATTATTTTGAACTGATACTATAAGCCAGGATTCTTCGAAAATATTTTTTTGTTGCAATAGCATTCTGCATCGATTTTATAAAAAATACTCTCATGAAGGTATTGATGGTGTAAAAAAATAAGTAACGTCATTTTTATAACAATAAAAAGTACTTTATAAATATTTAATAAAACAATTAACAAACTGCTTAATTTTAATAATTAAGTTTTGGCTTAAATATGTGAAAAAAAGAATATTTGTATGAGGGACATGGGTGCGTATGATTATTATTATTAGCTGGGTATATTTACTAAATTGTCAATAACTTTTAAAGAAATTCATATTTAAACTACTTCCAAAAGCAATTATTACATGGACTAACGGAGCTATAATTCGACCTTCTCTAAACATAATTTTAAAAGACTTTTATAGAATAATTCAAGTATTAAAGTATTAAATATTCAAGGCATGGATTTTTTAAAAAAATATTATTTAAGTAGTTAAAACGGGCTTGAATTTTTTTAAATATTTTCTTTTTGGACTTTTCTATTGGATTTTTTAAAAATATTTTTCAGTAGCCATTAAGGCGTGAATTTCTTAAAATGTTTGTTTAGTAGCCATTGAGGTGTGGATTTGTTGAAAAATATTGTTTTACTGGCCATTAAGGTGTGGATCCGTTGGAGAATATTTTTTGAAGTACCAACAATAGGCCTGGATTTTTTTTTAATATTTTCAAGCACCTACAAAAGGCCTGGAATCTCAGCATTCTGTGTCCCGTGCACAAAAAAGAAAACAAGACGATATGGGCCAACTATAGAGGAATAAGTCTACTTCCCATCACACATAAAGTGCTATCCAGTGGGCTGTGTGAACGACTGAAGCCAATGGTCAATGACCTTATAGGACCATACCAATATGGCTTCAGACCTGGCAAACCTGGCACCATTGACCAGATTTTCACTCTGCGCCAAATCCTGGAAAAACCCCACGAAAACCACATCGACACATTGCACCTATTCGTCGACTATAAAGCCGCATTCGACAGTCCTATCCATTCAGAGGTGTTTAAAACCATGCCTGCGTTTGGCATTCCTGCAAAATTAATTCGGCTGTGCAGGATAACTTTAACAGGCACAAGATCAGCAGTTAAAGTCGGAAAGGACCTCTCGGAGCCCTTTAATACCGAACGAGGATTCAGACAAGGTGATAGTTTGTCGTGTGACCTTTTTAACATCCTGCTGGAAAAGGTCATACGAAGGGCAAAGGTGAACAGAAATGGCACTCTGTACACCAAACAACACATGTTACTCGCCTACGCCGATGACATCGACATAATGGGTCGAACATTGAGAGCGGTAACAGCCACCTTTGAACAAATTGAGAAGGAGTCTGCCAAAGTGGGTCTGGCAGTAAACGGCGAGAAGACCAAACTGATGGTATCAACGCGCAAGACGTCCAGTAGACTCGGACCAACTGTGGAACTTGGATTTTTTAAAAATATTTTTTCGGTAAAGCGTGGATTTTTTAAAAATATTTTTTCGGTAAAGCGTGGATTTTTTAAAAATATTTTTTCGGTAAGGCGTGGATTTTTTAAAAATATTTTTCGGTAAGGCGTGGATTTTTTAAAAATATTTTTCGGTAAGGCGTGGATTTTTAAAAAATATTTTTCGGTAAGGCGTGGGTTTTTTAAAAATATTTTTCGGTAAGGCGTGGATTTTTTAAAAATATTTTTCGGTAAGGCGTGGATTTTTTAAAAATATTTTTCGGTAAGGCGTGGATTTTTTAAAAATATTTTTTCGGTAAGGCGTGGATTTTTTAAAAATATTTTTTCGGTAAGGCGTGGATTTTTTAAAAATATTTTTTCGGTAAGGCGTGGATTTTTTAAAAATATTTTTTCTGTAAGGCGTGGATTTTTTAAAAATATTTTTTCGGTAAGGCGTGGATTTTTTAAAAATATTTTTCGGTAAGGCGTGGATTTTTTAAAAATATTTTTCGGTAAGGCGTGGATTTTTTAAAAATATGTTTTCAGCTACCTACAATATGTGAGGAATTTTTTAAATATTACTTTAAATGCCATTTTATGGCATTGATTTAATAAAAATTATTTTTCATGGACCTACAATCGTCTTTGATTTTATAAAAAATATTTCTTATCACTTTGTCTATTTACTTCACTTAATTGAATTTGATATATTCAAATCAATTTTCATGTCATCAAATTTGATTTCATTCTCCATTCACAACAATACATTGATTAATGACATTTTGCCATTTAGTTTATTGTGCCAGTGTTGGTAGGTTAGGCCATAAAATAGAAAAGACGAACAACAACAACATCGGAATTGTTTTCACGAATTCGTTGAACAAAATCAATTTTTTTTTGTTGCAACGCTTTCCGATTTTTGCTAAATATATTAAAATTTATGGTTTGAAAATTCAATTCAGGCTGCATGTCATTCACATAGCCAGACTGATGACAGCCTTACAACGATTTACCGAAAAAATAAATCAATGGATTTATGGACTACATGGGAGATAATTGGCATATAAAATATTTTAGCTTTAGATATTTAAATTCATTAAATGAACCCTTTAAACCATACCTAAATATCCGGTGGCGTATAATTTATTTTAATTTCATTCAATAACATTCACATATCAATCATACGCTCCAGTGTCCGCTGTGTAAATGAAGTGTAGCATAATCGGGTTATTGGATTTCTTGTTGGGATTTGTTTTTATACCCTACACAACTATGTTGTCAGGGTATTATAGCTTTGTGCAGCCCCAAATGTTTGTAACGCCGCGAAATATTGGTCCTAGACCCACCTTTAAGTATACCGATCGTCATATCTCGACTAGCTGAGTCGATCTAGACATGTGTGTCCGTCCGTCCGTCCGTCTGTCCATTATAATTTGTAAACACGATACAGGCCACAGTTATGGACCAAACTTCACGAAATTTTGCATGTAGGATGGGTTCTGGCCAATGAAGACCCCTATTGTTTTTGGAAAAGATCGGTTAATATTTAGGGGATGAAATGGACCAAAAACATTATTTTTGTCGGTTTTTCTGGTCGCTCCAGAGGCCGCAATTATGGCCCAAACATCGCAAATTTTTGCATGGAGAAGGGGATCGGGCCAGAAAATAAGCATGCATGTTTTGATAAAGATCGGTCAATATTTAGCGGGTCAAATGGACCCTGACTTTTGTGTGAAAAATGACAAAATTTGTATTCTATGGCATATATATTTACTCCTGGAGGATGTAGACCCCAGGAGTTGATAGCATATCCAAGAGGAGTGGTTTTCCTTTAAATTGATACCAAATATAGTGATGTATCTACTCAGATGTGGGAGTTACAGTCAAATATTTACAGGTGCTTACGTATTCAGATATTATTTAGTAACCCATTACCACATTAGAGGGAGAAATATCGCGCTGATGGGTTTGAAATTTTTCATGAAGTTCCAGTTATGGTCAAGAACAACGCCTACAATTTTCGGTGATGATCAGATTAAAATTTTGGGATGAAATGGACCGAAAACATAATTTTTTGTGTGTTTTCGAGTAGAGTATAATCCGAAAATCTCAACGCAACCTACCGTGAAGGTAGGTCAAGAGGGGGCAAATATCACGAAATATTACTCAGACTCGGAATAAACATCCTCAGAAAGTTAGAGTTCGTGGTAGTTGTGTAGGGTATCGCATGGTCGGCCCCGTCCGACTATACTGCTCCGCTCACTGGTTTTTTATTAAAGAGGAGAAAAACTATTAAATATTTTTTTTATTTTCTGCTGTTATTGCAATTCATTTATTTCATTTCTATGTAATTGGTGACCGCCTGCACACATTTCCATACATATATACCCAATTCGTAGATGTGCATACATCCTAACGTTAATTGAACAAATTTATAGTTTCAGGCTTGACAGGATATCGATGGGCCATAGAATTGCAAATAATAGGAAAAAAGTAAAAACAAAAACTTACAACAACAACGTCGACATGGGGAGGTTTTTGTATTGCTGTTGTGATTTAGAATAAATAAAACTATTGACGAAATGTTCTATTCAAGCGTAATAATCGAATGGAGAGCGGAATGACCATTCATGCAGGGCATGTACATTGCAATGACATCAATTGAACGAAATCGGACATTGTGTGAATTGTATTTAAATACTAGGCATTTGAAATTAATTTGAAAATAAGAAATATATTTTAAATTTAATTATTTTAAAAAGTTCGCCTATTGGAACTACTTGAAAAATATTTTTAAAAAGTCACCATAATAATATATATTTTAAAAATAATATATATTTAAAAAAAAATCGAACTTATATTCGAAGGCTTGTGACAGAACTTTCGTTCCATAAGCCGAGCTTAGAAAAGATTTCCAGGCGCGTCAGTTTTTTGTGCAGTTTTTTTAATTTGAAAAACCATTTTCGGCGATATTGTCTTCGACTTGAACTTTCCGTCGTATTCTTGGCCTTCCCTTATGCCTTTTGGGCTGGGGCATCTTCATCCATTTTCACAACATGACCTAGCCAACGTAGTCGCTACTGCTCAATACGTCCAACAATGTCGATGTCCGAGAATAGCTGGAACAACTCATGGTTCATTCGACGGCGATATTCAACGTCACGCAGATCGGCTTATAGATCTTTCGGAGAATTTTTCTCTCAAACACTCCAAGAGCTACCTCATCTGCTTGCGTAAGTACCCATGCTTCAGATCCGTAAAACAGCAGGGGTAGTATCAACGTCTTGTAGGGTGTGAGCTTGGTATGGCGGGAGGTGGCCTTGCTTTTAAGTGGTTTGCTCAGACCATAGTAGCATCGGTTGGCCATCACTATCCTTCTCCGAATTTCAAAACTGATGTCATTCGTTTTATTTATGACGATACCACGGTATATCAAATCTTTGACTACCTCGAAGCTGTAGTTCTCTAATTCCACAGTTGGTCCGAGTCTATTGGAAGTCTTGCGCGTTGATACCATCAGCTTGGTCTTCTCGCCGTTTACTGCCAGACCCACTTTGGCAGACTCCTTCTCAATTTGTTCAAAGGTGGCTGTTACCGCTCTCAATGTTCGACCCATTATGTCGATGTCATCGGCATAGGCGAGTAACATGTGTAGTTTTGGTGTACAGAGTGCCATTTCTGTTCACTTTTGCCTGCAATGCTTGCATGCTCCTCACCAGCATCTGATCACCAGTCTTGAAGTCGGATTGTATGCCATCGGCATCGCTTTATGCTGATCAATAAAAAAAAATCCTTTAAATTCTGCATTACTGTATATAAAAAACCAGTGAGCGGAGCAGTATAGTCGGACGGGGCCGACCATACGATACCCTACACAACTACCACGGAACTCAAATTTTCTGCGGATATTTATTCCGAGCCTGGGCAATATTTCGTGATATTTGCACCCTCTAGCCCGATTAGAGGTAATCAGCACCTCTTCCTCACACTGACATATTTTCCGAATATTACAATTATTCAGTACAGCTATTGTCCAGATTCCCTTCAGCGTGGCTTGTGTTGATATGTTCGGATTTCATTTGTGGTCTATAGATCGACTCGAAAATAACACAAAAAATTAAGTTTTCGATCCACTTCATTCCAAAATGATTATCGGGTCATCACCGAAAATTATAGGAACATTTCAAAGTGATCAGCGCTATTGTTCAAAACAGGCATGCTTATTCTTTGACCCGATCCCCTTCTCCACGCAAAATTTCACGATGTTCGGAGCATAACTGCGGCCTCTGGAGCGACCAGAAAAACCGATAAAAATTTAGTATTTGGTCCATTTCATCCCCTAAATATTAACCGATCTTTCCCAAAAACAATAGGGGTCTATATTGGCCACAACCCATCCTACATGGAAAATTTCGTGAAAATTGGTCCATAACTGTGGCCTGTATCGTGTTTACAAATTATAATGGACAGACGGACGTACGGACACACATGTCTAGTCGAGATACTTAAAGGTGGGTCTAGGACCAATATTTCGCGGCGTTACAAACTTTTGGGGCTGCACAAAGCTATAATACCCTGACAACATAGTTGTGTAGGGTATAATAATGGTAGCGTATACGTATTGACAACAGTCAGACGCTCCCATTGTAATATGAACAATTTATTGTTTATTCTATAAAAATACTTCAAACAGTTGGATTTCTATGGAAATATTTTCGATTACATAAAAAGTGACAATAAATATATGCATGTGTATCGAATGAAGTAAATTTTAATATTGAAACGTAATTTAAATTCTGTCAGTTCCAATTGCTTGCTCTCATTGACATTTAACAGAAATGTTTCCTCTCGCAGATACTAAGTTAGGTTTCCAGCCATCATTGTTTTTTTGAGCCCTGATTACTGTTAATGAATAATAAATTTAATATTTTCCATTTATAGACATCCATCTGTGTGTCATTTCAATCTCGCTTTTGATGAGGTAAAAAAAATATATTCGACAATATGTTGTTTTTTTATTTCGACATTTCCCGAAGTTATAGCCACACATCCTAGGGATGAATACACGAATTGTATGGATATTATTTTCATATTTATTCAATAAATAAAAAAAAACACAACAACAACTGTAAATAATATCCTGCCATCAAACAGGAGACTTATTTGTTTACTCTGGAGTATATTGGTGTGGAAAAACGTCATTAAATGCTGCGTTCCAACAACAATTACAAAATGTGTGTTAACAATTTGTTTATAACGTTTATGATTCGCTGTTTTTTTGCAGGGTAAATATGCCATGAATATATCACAATAAAAAAGTAATTATATTTGTGTATATGTGCCATATTGCAGATACATATGAACGCAGGAATGCCATCAACTGACCGCAACTTGAAACCATACCGAACGAAAAAAAAACTGAGGTTTTTCAATGACCAACCTGACTTAGCGGCTTAAAATGGATTTAAGTTTTATTTACTTAGATATGAAATTAAAAACAAAACATTGGTATTGATAAAACTATTAGCCGATAAATGGGTTAATAAAAAAAGCCATACTTATAAATAAGGCCAACGCTCCAGGGAATTTAACTTCAATTTAAGCGGATTAATTTAAAAACATAATATTTGCATTTTTTAATATTATTTAACCAATAATTATTTTTGTATAAATTAATTTCAGATTAAATTTCATTAAAAATAAATTATTTAAATGTAATAATTGAAGGAGTCTAGGTAGCGTATAATTGATTTGAATTAAAACCATATGGCGTATACACATTGGTATTTTATACTACTGAAGAGATATAAAGTATACGCAACCACTGTTAAAAATATTTGTTCAAGTAGCCATTAATGCATGAATTATTGAATATATTTTCATGGATCTACATGGATATTTTAAAAATATTTTTTAGGCGTGGAAAAATATTTTCTCAAGTAGTTACGATGGGCATGGATTTTTAAACAATCGTCATATTTCGACTAGCTGAATCGAGTGTGTCCGTCCGTCTGTCTATTATAATTTGTAAACACGAAACAGGCCACAGTTATGGATCAATCTTCACGAAATTTTGCATTTAGGATGGGTTCTGCTCAATGAAGACCCCTATTGTTTTTGATAAATATCGGTTAATATTTATACCCTACCCAACAATGTTGTCAGGGTATTATAGCTTTGTGCAGCCCCAAAAGTTTGTAACGCCGCGAAATATTGGTCCTAGACCCACCTTTAAGTATACCGATCGTCATATCTCGACTAACTGAGTCGACCTAGACATGTGTGTCCGTCCGTCCGTCTGTCCATTATAATTTGTAAACACGATACAGGCCACAGTTATGGACCAATCATCACGAATTTTTGCATGTAGGATGGGCTCTTGCCAATGAAGACCCCTATTGTTTTTCGAAAATATCAGTTAATATTTAGGGGATGATATGGACCAAAAACTTTATTTTTGACGGTTTTTCTGGTCGCTCCAGAAACCGCTAAACACCCAAACACCGCGAATTTTTCCATAGAGAAGGGGATCGGGCCAAAGAATAAGAATATCTGTTTCGATAAGGATCGGTCAATATTTAGCGGGTCAAATGGACCCTGACTTTTGTGTGAAAAATAACAAAATTTGTATTCTATGGCGTATATATTTACTCCTGAAGGACATAGACCCGAGAAGTTGTTAGTATATCCAAGAGGAGTGGTAGACCATTAAAGTTATACCAATTATATTGTCGTATGTACTCGGATTATGTACTGAGATATTATTTAGTAGCCCATTACCACACTAGTGGGCGGAAATATAGCGCTGATCGCTTTGAAATTTTTCATGAGGATCCAGACAACGCCTGTAATTTTCGGTGATGTTCAAATAACAATATTGGGATGAAGTGGACCGAAATTTTTTTTTTGTATTTTTTTGAGTCGATCTATAGGCCACAGTTATAAGCCGAACATAGGTGTAGCATGTCATGTGGTCCGTTACTACATGCTGGACAGATATTGTCGACAATTCGTGCCCAATATGAATTGAAGCGGCTACACCATCCAGATCTTAGTTTTGCAAGACCACTCTGGTTTGTCGAGCTAGCTGCTGCTCTTCTGCAGCTATCAAAGGCGGATGATCTCCGAGGATGGCATTCACAGGATATTCTTGAACTGCTTCCTCAACTCCATCCGTGTGAATACGATTCAATCCTGCTTGATAGGCCTGTTGATCTAGAGGCTCTCTTTTGTACCTTTGGACCTCTCTCTCCAGATCATGAAGATCCTTCTTGTCTTGCTTGGGTGGTGGGTGCCTATCCATTAGGTAACTTTTTGGATGGCTACTCCTATAACACCCAATCATGTATTGCATCGACAGCATCTTGTTGTGTTGACGCACAGGAAGGATCTTCGTCTCCTCATGTAAGTGAGGAGACACCCTGTTGCAGGGCGGAATTCTGGCAGAATTGAAGATTTTTCCACTGACGTTAGCGGACCACACCGCATAGTTTACCACAGACAGGCCTATTGCTGTATAAGTTGTTAACAAGGTTTCCTTGTCAGCTCCCCAAGTGCTGCCGGCTAGCGACTTGAGAACCTTGCTTCTGCTCCTGACACTATCGCAAATAGCTGTGGCATGCGCAGACGACTTGTATAAACTATCGAATGTGGCCCCTAGAACCTTGGCGTAATTAGTGGTCGGAATTGAGGACCCCTCGACCAGTACATTCAAAGATAGCCGCATCTCCGCTGTCCATGTGGTAAACAGTGTGGCCTTTGACTTCGTGGCGGATATTTCCATATTCCTCGACCGGAAAAAGTCTGCGATATCCACGAGATAGTGGTTCAGCCTCTCGCAACTATCATCAATTTTAGGTCCTAACGCCATAATTGTATAATCATCCGCATATGTTACGATCTTTATGCAGTCCGGTGGGCGTGGAATTCCAGAGAGGTAGAGGTTAAACAGTTCCAGAGATATCATCCCTCCTTGGGGAACTCCTTGTTTAACTCTACGGGCCTTCGACTTCCTGTCTCTGAATTGCACGTACGACCTGCGTCCACACATATAGTTCACGATCCAACATTTCAAACTTGGCTGGAGGGTTGTTCTCTCGACGTCCTCGAACAGCTTGGCGTGACTGAGTGTATCAAATGCCTTTGATAGGTCCAGCGCCACCATGACTATTCTGTTATACGGCCTGTTCTGGTTGAGTCCTTCCGCTATGTGTGTGGAAATGGCGTGCAAAGCTGTTGTTGTGCTATGCAGCTTTCGGAACCCATGTTGATGATCAGCAACTGAGTAGCATTCACGAATGCTAGGGAGTAATAAAGCATCAAGTGTAATATCTACTGGCGACAAAAGTGAGATCGGCCTGTATGACTCACCTTTGCTGGCATCCTTGCCTGTCTTCAGAAGCGGGACCACCCTGCCCATTTTCCATCGAGTTCCGTGGTAGTTGTGTAGGGTATCGTATGGTCGGCCCCGTCCGACTATACTGCTCCGCTCACTGGTTTTTATTTTTTTTTTTTTTATTTCTCATTGTTGGCATATTATAATTGTTGTTAAGGACCTTTACATAATTTATCATGTCATTGTTTTACCCACAACATGTTTACACATGTGTGAATTCCTCTACAATACTTCATACAGCATTCCTACATTTGCTTGTATGTGTGAATGCGGATGTATGTGTGGGTTTTCGAGTTCGCGAACATAATTTTAAATTAAAAATTATTTATAACAATTTCTATGTAAATGAATATTTATTTATAGGTATGGCTGCTACGCTCACCCTGACACTGATGACAGTAATGTTTAATGAGATTTACTAGAGCAGCAGCAGTCCGTTTCACTATCTCGTTGTAGTATTGAATAAATAATATTTAGTTAGTAAGTGTGTGTGTATCTGTGCACGTGATTAAATTCTGTCTTTGTTCAGACAATATAAAATTTAATTGCTTATATTTGAATAAATTAATAGCGATATATAAAATTTGTAATTTAAATGACTTGAAAAAAAATTTTCAAACTAGAAAATTTTTGTTGCTGCTTGAAAAACTCACACATGTTATGACAGTTTGGAAAAATATTTTTTTAAGTATACAAGGCCAAGAATTATAAATTGAAATTTTATTTAAAAAAAATTCATTTTTTGTTACGACCTAAAAAAAACTATTTTTAACGAATCTAAGTATCTTGTTGCTACTAAAAAAATATTTTAAAAGAATTCCTGCCTCGTAATTTCTCGTTAGGTCCTTGCCTCGATAGCCGGTAATTAATTTCACAATTTTCAGTTCATTTTAAAATGTTGTGTTTATGTCACAACAAATTGAAAACTAAGTGTTTCTTTTGATTTTTTTAAATTTTAATATCGAAATGATAACCGGAAAAGTCCGAAACATTACCCATAAATTACAACATCATAAAATGATAATAGAATTTGATGACTTTTTTTCCGGTTCAATGAATTGTCTGCCTATTTTTACTGAACTGCAGCGCATCATACGAAAAGTTGGCTTAGTCCAGAGCAACAATAGAATATTTGGAAATCAATAAATCCCAACCAGCATACAGCATAGTTTCATAAACATTTTTTTTTTGCAAATTTTTCTAATCAACAATTTGATATTGTGATGTATGGGGCAGCTGAAAGGGGTCAACTGATTTTGTACAAAATTTTATCATAATATTTACGGAAATCCTCAAAAAGCAGAAGAACATTTTGTGGTAAATTTGTTTAATAGCTTTTAATTGGGATAACAGTGGCTATTATAAGTTTAGAATGCTATTTGAACGACTTTTGACCGAAAACTTATTTATTATGACAATTAGAGCCCAAATAGAACGAAAATGCAAAGAGAGATACCATATGGCGTATAAATAATATTAATTATTTTTATTTGGGGGTTATGGTGCGTATGAATTATATCAATTACTAATTAATTTAATTATTATTCGTCATACGTTCCAAAAAATAACGCAATACATCAAACAATATTTTACAAAAAAAAAAAAAAATAAATAAATAAAAACCAGTGAGCAGAGCAGTATAGTCGGACGGTGCCGACCATATGATACCCTACACTACATGAAAGAAAACCTAAGTTTATGTGGTTATATATTCTGAGCTTGGACAATATTTCGCGATATTTGCATCCTCTTGACCGATTAGAGGTCAGCCAATATTACTTATATTCGGTACAACATTCTAATTACTTGTCCAGACGGACGGGGACGGGGCCGACTATATGATACCCTTCACCACTTTGGGTATATTCAACAGATGAATCTCAACAGACGTCGTATTTTTAAAGGACCAGTAAAATGAAATTGAATTCATAAACATGTCATTCTGCAACCGATACTAAATGTTTCATTTGGTCAGATATAGAAGCTATATCTAAATCTGAACCGATTTCAGGAAACCTAACACATCATTCTAGACCTAACTCAGTACTCTATGCCGATTTTCGTGCAAATCGACAGATATGTAAAGACTTTGGTGCACCATTTACCTTAAATCGGACAAAAATGTATATGGGAGCTATATCTAAATCTGAACCGATTTTCACGAACCTTAACACACATCATTCTAGACCTAATTCATTACGCTGTTCCAAATTTCGTGCAAATTGAGTGATACTAAGGCACTTTAGTGCACCATTTATATAACATCGGACGAAAATATATATGGGAGCTATATCCAAATCTGAACAAATCGAGAGATATATTGGGACTTTGGTGCACCATTTACCTTAAATCTGACGAAAATATATATGGGAGTTATATCTAAATCTGAACCGATATTTTCCGATTTCAGTAGGGTTTGTCCTTGGGCCAAACAAATGCGCTGTGCCAAATTTCATCCAAATCGGATCATAAATGCGACCTGTACTTTGTTCTCAAAAATACAAAAATAAATCGACTCAGAAAGTGATTCTATGCATATTCTCAAAAGGAACCAGGTGTCTATCTCGTTTCCTTTTGCCTGTTACAAACATATGCACAAAGACATAATACCCTGTACCACAGTGTGGTGAAGGGTATAAAAAACATTAAGGTTTCGGTCCACTTCATCCCAATATAATTATATGATCATCGCTGAAATTTTTAGGTATTTTCCCTGACCATTCCTAGCTCCTCATGGAAAATTTCAAAGGGATCAGCGCTTTATTTCCGCCCTCTAGTGTTGTTATGGATTACAAAATAATATATGAATACCTAAGCACCTGTAATTATTTCAGTGTAACTCCCACATCCGAGTACATATGACAATATAATTGGTATCAATTTTAAGGTCACCCGCCCCTCTTGGATATATTATCAACTTCGCGGGTCTATGTCCTTCAGCAGGGAATACAAATTTTGTCATTATTCACACAAAAGTCATGGCTCATTTAACCCGCTAAATATTGACCGATTTTTATTTCGGGCACGATGTTCGGGCAATAATTGTAGCCTCTGGAGCGACCAGAAAATCAAACAAAAAGTTTAGTATTTGGTCCATTTCATCCCCTAAATATTAACCGATCTTTACCAAAAACAATAGAAGTCTTCATTGGCCAGAACCCATCCTACATGCAAAATTTCGTGATGATTGGTTCATAACTGTGGCCTGTATCGTGTTTACAAATTATAATGGACAGGCGGATGGACGGAGGGGCACACATGTCTAGATCGATTCAGCTAGTCGAGTTATGTCGATCGGTATACTTAAAGGTGGGTCTAAGACCAATATTTCGCGGCATTACAAATTCTTGGGGCTGCACATAGCTATAATACCCTGACAACATAGTTGTGTAGGGTATAAATAGCGTTTTTACTATGGCCTATAAAATATTTCCAGTTTATTGGTGCTAGTTGAAAAATAACTTTTTCGCTACTTGAAAAAATATTTTGAATAAAATCCACACTATCTGTTGGTTGAAGAAAAATGATTTTTTTAGTCTACGCTTTGTGAGCTTTTTTGTTAGCCAACAATTATATTGTTTTTTCTTAAGGGGACCCCACCCATTCTCGATTTTAATTTTTCAAGATTTTCAATGGGCTGTTAAATCAATACCAATGCTTGTTAAGGTTTGTAACTTTGCACATATATATTTGAAGATTTAAAAGAGAAGAAAAATAATTTACAACAAATTTTTGTTATTGTTTTGTTGTTGTTTTTTGTAATTAAAGAAAAGTCCTTATTTTTGATGGCGGGCATGATAACTCCTCACTGGAACATCGGAATCCGAAAATTCCAACGGTGTTAGAAAGAGTACATGTCTGGCTCTCGTATGAACTAGGATTATTGACTTCGCTCTAAAATTAACAAAATGGTGGACCTTTGAAAACAAAATTTTGGAAAATCGCTAATTTTTTACCAAAAACCAAGTTAAAAAATAAGGAAGATCTTCACCGATTGGCTTTATCCTAGTTCATACGAGAGCTATACACTCCCAGAGAAACGTTGCAAAATTTGGAACCGATTGGATTTTTAGTTTTTGAGTTATCGTGCCCGCCATTCGCAAAAAAATGTTTAGAGAAAAACGCGTTTAAAGTTTGAGAAGCCCTTCAGCCGTCACTTGATGCTGACACAATAAATCGGCTATATCTTCAAGAGTTCTTGAGATTTTCATTTGAAATTTTGTAGAGACATTCTTTAATCAGTGTAGATTCGAATTATATCAACAACAATTTTGACCCCGAGAATGGGGGGGGGGGGTCCCCTTAAGGGAATGCTGCTGCGAGGGTATGAGTTTTGCTATCAATCATACGCTCCCTTATTCTCGGTAAGGTCTTGGAGCGTATAATTATTGACAACGGAAATATATTAAACATTAATAAAAATACTGTTGTTAAACAAATAGATTTTAAAATAAAATATTATCCCACTTGTCTTTTCATGTTGTCTTTTATGTTAAATATATATATATATATATATATATAACTTTTCGAAACGAAAAAAAATCGTCAAAAGTTCTTAAATTCCCCTCCCGCCTAAGGGAGAAGACAATGCTTTTTGCAATCTCGCTTCATGCATTTTATGTTGAACACTTCATTATAAAAACATTTGTCACATATATGTTGCGATTCAGTTTTTTTTTCTCACATTACTCTTTCACGTTGTTTGTGATAATGAAGTGCTGGTGGTGCTTGTGATACCACCACTACAGCTATTGTGTACTACTGCCATCACAACGACTGGTCATATTTGCATACAAATTTTATTCATATTTCATGTGCATTTTTCTTTCGTCTTCTTTATATTGCTCTTCTTATTTTTCTTCTTTTTTTCAAACTATTATTTTGCATTTCATTTCGTTTCCATTTCCCATTTGTTGTCTTCATGATGGGGTCATTGAGCAAAATACATTCGTATTCATATGTCAAAACATTTTATATTCAAACGGGGTTTTGTTCAGAATTGTTGGGTTTCTTCGCCATGATTTGGATGATGATATGCAAATAAATTCTGTCAAACAATGTAAACAGATATAGAAATTATATTTCATATATATATTGTATTCCAAGACAAGATTCTTATATTGTAAGATTCTTGTAGTATCAGTAGCACAAGACAGACAGTTTGTCTATTTACATTTCAGTTTATTGATATTTGATATTATTTTAGATTGCTTAAAAGGGTCGTTTGTCTTAACATAAAATTTGTTTGTCATGTTTCCTCAGGCTTTTCGAAGATTGAAATATTTTTCCTTCATTCAAATCATATCCATTATTGTTTGGTGTTCCATTAAAACAACAACAACAAAGGCATAGATTATGATAGCACTTCTATATTGTTGCTGTTGTTGTAATTTATTTTCTCTTTCAAATACTTGGAAATACAAAATGAAATATTCTCCACTTACCGGGGTTACTGTATATTAATGTCTGCCAACGGCATTGGTTATAGATAGCAAAAAAAGATTTGTGTCAATAGTTTTGGTTTCCATTCGTAATACAGTCCTTTATTTTTCAGATGGACTCCTAATGTGTTTTGTTGTAGCAATGCATTATAATCTTTAAATGTTTTTGAAAAATAATAAAAACCAAATCGCTGGCTTAACTGGTAAAAGCAGCAAGTCCATATTTTATAATTTTACAGGAGAGACAAAAAACTATACAATTTTTTTTTTGAATAAATATTTTTTAAATCTGTAAATGCGATTGGTTTTCATATGTTATGAGTATTTAATTTGTGTAAAAATAAAATTAAAAAAATATATATGTTTGGGCGATATACACGCATTTGTGGACTTAGAGCTTTTTCTGTTTCTTAGTTTGTATGTTTTCTTGGACTTATGCCTTTTTCTTACAACTTGTCTCTCATTTTGTTTCTTACTTACTGCAATGAAAGTATACTTTTGTTACTTTTTTATTGTTTTGCAATGATAATAAAAGATTTTATGTTTTGATTGTTTTAAAAAAATAAACACAATTTATTTAATAATATATGTACAAAATGAAAAGTATGAAAAATTATTTTTTTTAAATGAAAATTAAATCAGTCTTATTTCAATGCTGAAAAAAATTATATTATATTAAGTTCATTTTATTCATGTGGCAAATTGTCATAAAATTTGTGACATTTTTGGGCAAAGAAGATTTTAAATATTGTAAGTCTTCGTACTTTCTGGCTTTTATTTTTCTTCGTTCTCGTCGAAGTTGTTGTAAATCTGACCACTTCCGTGCGACTAAATTTGCATTTATTTTTTGTGGGAGTTTTTTTCCATTCTTCGGGAAATCTGAGTTTAAAATTAATTTCGCCATTAGGTGTATATTGCATTCCTCGAATGTCTGTCACTTTGTGATCGCCTTTTCCACGGCCCGGGCGAATATTATTACAAAATTTTACACTGTTAAATTTTTTAAAAAAGGAATAATCCAAATATGTAACCTCATAAGGTTCAGGATTTTTTCTTGCTGATTTACATATTCCAATATATTCAGCTGGTACATTAACATTTCTATTTTTGGTGGCTCGTTCTATCATAGAGTGTACACTATCCGCTTCCATTTGTGTATGACCAATTTCCAATATTTTTTGCTCAATTGTTACTTTATGTTTGACGGCAGCATTCAGCAAGGCATTGGCCATTACACAATTACGGTTCTGGTATGTGCAACCGTCACTATAAAATATTATTTTTACCGGATTGCTATTTTCACTTAGAATTTTTTTCTCCACAAAGTAAACCCATATACTCGCAAATTCTTCGGCGTTAAGCCCTCCTTCTACTTCATCCCACAAAAAACAATACCCTTTTTGGTTTCTTAGATTGTAGAAAACTAAATTATGAACCTGTAATTTTGTACGGTAATATAGGCTGCTAACATGGGATTTTGGGGCCATTAGAACCGCTTGCAGGTCTACTGTAAAAACATATGTTTCCTCTTTTTTATCTTTTGCCTTTTCATATCTAGCCTCGTTTTTTTTCTGTTGGTGAAGGGCATATTCTTCATAAGGGAGATTATCGACTGAATAACGTGCACACAATTCGCATTGATCTTTTTTAGGTAGAAACAATGCCAAATTTTTTAAATCAAATGTTTTATAAAATGCGGCAATTGAAAGTGACTTCATTTTTTTCTCTTTGCACCAATCATTCACATAGAAATCGTACAGACCCTTCTTTGAGCTCCATTCTGGCAACAGATATTTCTTTTGGGTATCAGCACGACAGTAATGCGATTCCATTGATGGAAGGGCATCGAAAAATGAATTAAGACATAGTCTTTCACTTGAGTCTTTCCTTGGAGTATTTTTCCTTGAACTTGAAGTTGGGGGCTTATTCAACCAATTATACACAGCCTTTTCACCAACATCCAACGTATTTAAAAAATATTTTTTGCACACTCGCATATTTTTGCCATGTACCTTGAAGTAATATTTTAAAGTTATATTTCTTTTTGATTTAGATACAATTTTTCTATTTCGCGGTCTTTTAATTGGGACTATTTCAATTAAAGTGTTTACATAAACTTTTTTTTGTTCCCAATTCATGTTCCAAAATTTTTTAAAAATATTTTTTCTTTCATCGTTATTTATCTCCGCACATTTCATGGTGCCATATTTTTTACATCTGCATCTACCCTTCATTATTCTCGATTCTTTCACCTTTTTGTAATTCCAAACATTGTTTTCCTTTACTCTTCCAAAATATTTTTTTCCATTCTCTCTGCGCATTCTATTTTTGACCGCAACCCAAGTTGCATTTTCAACTTGGACTCTTTTTTTGCGAGATTTACATGGAGTTGGTAACTCGTTGGAATCTTCAGAGTCAGTATGGAACCCATATGGTACCAGACCTATGACTCCATCGTCCAACTCAAATCCATAATCAACAGGTTGATTTTCGAAATTGTTGTTAACATTAAATGACATGGTAGGCGTCTATTTAAATAATAATTAACAATATATTTTACCAAATTAATATGTTGTAATACAGTTATCTTAAGCACTATTAATTAAACACTTACTTTGTTTTTAAAAAAACTGTACACTGAATATTTTAAAATATTTTGCCAATTTCAACACGTGTGATTAACCTGTTAATGTACTCACTAGACTGATCGATGTTCATACGATTAATAGCTTGATTCTAAATGATTTTAAATGAAACAATTGATAATACAGCACTGGAAGAAGTGAGATATTACGCAAACTTGTGATAAGTTAGACTTAGTTCTCTTTCTCATCACTACAATTGACATAACAACATCAAATCTCAATTTATTGACAAATTGGACTTACAGCCTTTACATGTTGTTAAGCCAGCGACATGTTCTAAATTGGACTTACCGCCTTTACTCATCACTACAAAACTACAACAACAAATGAGATAACTGTATTTTTTTAAAAAAAAAATCGATGTATTTTTATTAATTGAACATGTCTGCATCAAAATCTCAATTTCAAGCAAAAGTGGACTTACTGCCTTTACCAGTTAAGCCAGCGATATGTTTTTGTTGTTGTTGGGTTTGTATGTTTAAATGTATTTCCTGTATATGTAGGTGACACAAAACAGAAGGAACTTATTCGACAGGAGGATGTTGTTCTTAATAAAAAATAAATTAATTATACAAAAAATAAATATGTAAGTAAAATAATTATATATGTAAGTAAGGAGGCTAGGCTGAGGAGTAGGGATCAGCTTGATTAAATTTGGATTTCAAGTGGGTCCGGTTTCACTCATCAGGTATTGTTCTAGGTGTATTTGAGTGAAAGGACCCATTATACTTTGGATAATAAATAATAGATGACCTTAGTTTTCCTTGGTTTGGAAGTGGCTATAAAGCGAAGATAAAGTTCGGAGGACATAGGCATAGAAATTAACTCCGCAGCCGCTGATAATAACCAAAGCAATGTAATAACTCAAATTGGAAGCGCTGTTTCCTATGAATGAAAACCAAAATTGAGATTACAAATAAAATTGGAAGTATATAATAAAGAGATTCCTTTTCTTTGGTTTTACTCTTAAATGTTAAATATTAAATTTTAAATATTTTTTCTTTTTATGTTTTGCAAAAGAAAACGTATTAATAATAAATATTTGTTTATAATTTATAAACTAAGTGCGTTGGTTTTTGTTGTTGTTGCTGTTTTTTCGGCTGAGTTAATTTCCGGTTTTTTCATTAATTTGTTTTTCATCATATTGAACAGGTTTTTGTAACATTTGTTGTTTCTTGGTATTTCCATAAATATTCCAAGTTCCGAATACCACCCTCCATTTCTCCGCCATCATCCTCCTCAGCTTGGAGTTGTATTTTTTTGGGGTGGTTTTCATCTGAAGACTTTTGACTTTTCTTTGGTTTTGGATATTTTTTGCATTTGCATGATGTGGAATTTACAGTTGTCGAAGTTATTCCATTTTCAGTGCTGGCTTACGTAGGAGTTCCTGCAATTTGGCCCTGGGTGCATCCACAATTAACATGTGCAATGATGAGAAATCCCAAATAATTGTAAAGTGGAAAAACATATTTGCAATGGCAATCAAATATTCGAAGAAGGCAAACCAACTGAAGGCTATGGGAAAGAAGAAACACAAATTATTTTGAAATAAATAAAATTGAAAAATAAAAAGTAATTTTAAATAAAAATATTCATTTAAAATTAATTGAAAATGCTTCAGATTTTTAAAAAATACAATGGATTTTTAAAGATTATATTTGAAGGTCCACAATAGGCAAGAATTCTGTGAGGAATATTTTTAAATGACCTATATGGCGTGGGTTTTTATACCCTTCACCACACTGTGGTACAGGGTATTATGTCTTTGTGCATATGTTTGTAACAGGCAAAAATAATCGAGATAGACCCATGGTTCCTTTTGAGAATATGCATAGAATCACTTTCTGAGTCGATTTATGCATGTCCGTCAGTCCGTCCGTTCGTCTGTCCATGTTGTAAACAAAGTACAGGTTGCATTTATGATCCGAATTGGATGAAATCTGGCACAGCTCTTTTGTTTGGCCCAAAGACGAACCCTATTGAAATTGGGAAAAATCGGTTCAGATTTAGATATGGCTCCCATATATTTTCGTCCGATTTAAGGTAAATGGTGTACCAAAGTCCCTATATATCTTTAGATTTGCACGAAATTTGGCACAGCGTAATGAATTAGGCCTAGAATGATGTGTGTTAAGTTTCCTGAAAATCGATTCAGTTTTAGATATAGCTCCCATATATATTTTCGTCCTATTAAAGTTAAGTAGTGCACCAAAGTCCCTATATATCTTTCGATTTGTACGAAATTTGGCACATCATAATGAAATAGGTATAGAATGATGTGTATTAAGTTTCCTGAAAATCGGTTCAGATTTAGATATAGCTCCCATATATATTTTCGTCCGATTTAATGTAAACGGTGCACCAAAGTCAATATATATCTCTCGGTTGCCACGAAATTTGGCACAGCATAATGAATTAGGTATAGAATGATGTGTGTTAAGTTTCCTGAAAATCGATTCAGATTTAGATATAGATCCCGTATATATTTTCGTCCTATTTAATGTAAATGGTGCACCAAAGTCCCTATACATCATTCGATTTGTACGAAATGTGGCACGGCGTAATGAATTGAGTTTAGAACGATGTGTGTTAAATTTCGTGAAAATTGGTTCAGATTTAGATATAGCTCCCATATATATTTTCGTCCGATTTAAGGTAAATAGTGCACCAAAGTCCCTTGATATCCTTCGATTTGCACGAAATTTGGCATAACGTACTGAATTGAGTCTAGAATGATCAGTGGTGAGTTTCGGGAAAATCTCTTCAGATTTAGATATAGCTCCCATATATATTTTCGTCCGATTTATGGTAAATAGTGCACAAAGGTCCCAATATATCCCTTGATTTGCACGAAATTTGGCACATCGCACTGAATTGAGTTTAGAACGATGTGTGTTAAATTTCGCGAAATCGGTTCAGATTTAGATATATCTCCCATATATATTTTCGTTCAATTTTAGGTAAATAGTGCACCAAAGTACCTTTATGTCCTTCGATTTGCACAAAATTTGGCATAACGTACTGAATTCAGTCTGGAATGATGAGTAGTAAGTTTCGGGAAAATCGGTTAAGATTTAGATTTTAAGGAAACATATGTACAATATACCCAAAGTAGTGAAGGGTATCATATAGTCGTTCCAGTCCGATTTTACTACTTTCCTTACTGGATAAAGAATTTTTAAGAATATTTTTTTTAAAGAATATTTTTTCAAGGACTCACACTAGGCGTGGATTTTTTAAGGAATATTTTTTCAAGGGTTACAACAGGCGTGGCTTTTTTAAAGAATATTTTTCAAGGGTTACAACAGGCGTGAATTTTTTTAAAGAATATTTTTTCAAGGGTTACAACAGGCGTGAATTTTTTAAAGAATATTTTTTCAAGGGTTACAACAGGCGTGAATTTTTCAAAGAATATTTTTTCAAGGGTTACAACAGGCGTCAATTTTTTTAAAGAATATTTTTTCAAGGGTTACAACTATGGTTATGGTTTTAAAGGGTTAGCCGAATATCCCCACGCAGTTGTTGCAATTTTCAATATAGTTCTATGTTATAATCTAGCCCCCCCATATGAAGTTTCGCCTAATTTTCTGTAAGCGAACTCTGAATTAACACATCCCAAGTACAATTCCGCAAGCTCTCCTTCTCTCTCTCAGAACTTACCCAAAACGTGACAATAGAAACGATGCTTGGCAAAGAATATCAACAGGCCAATGGTACTTAGAATCGACATTGCAAACAGGATTTTCTTCCACTTGATTGAGTCCCGCTGTTTTTGTGATAGTTCAGTGTGGTCTTCATGGATGGCGCCATTCAATTTAATGGTGGCCAACATATGGCACAGCGAACATACCATAAATGTAATGAAAATCCGCTCATGCACAGCTAGAAAAATAAAGAAAATATCTATATCAAACTGATTAAAAAAATAATTTAACACTCACGATAATTCTCCCGATTCGATACATAGGTGACACCGCCCAACGATGCTATCTCAATGCAATTCAATATCCATATCAGTGTCACCAGTCCACCCAATTTGCCCACCTTTTCGGGTCGTTCCTTTTGCAGTTTGGCCAACATACTGCGATAATAGTTCTTGTACATGAACGCTATGGGTATACGTGGACCCAGATGTAAGGCAATGCTAAAACGCCAAAAATAACGTTGAGGACTAACACCGGTAATTGCACTTATTGAGGGTACAATATTGTAAACCTAAAGGGAGGTGGGGCGTGAAGGCGATATTAGAGAATTATAATGGACCTGAAACTGATTACGAAACTTACGCGACAATGTGTCTCATGTACGTCATCATATTGGAAGACATAGGCTGTAACGAAGCAAGTAAATAATGTTGCCAGGGGCAAGAGGGCTGTTACCACACAGATCCGATGAAAACTTGTAAAAAGGTGTACGCCAATATGGAAATCGTTTGTTGCGACTTGTGACTGTGAACAGGAGGAGGATGTTGGTGTTGATTCTTTGTAGGGCTGAAATGAAAAATAGAGCGGTTAGAAACATATATGAGAAACTCAGGAAAATATAAAAAAATTTCCTAAAACATATACATCTGTATTCTTTAAAAAATTCACGCCTGTAGTAACCCTTAAAAATATTCTTTAAAAAATCCACGCCTGTTGTAACCCTTAGAAAATATTCCTTAAAAAATCCACGCCTGTTGTAACCCTTAAAAAATATTCTTGAAAAAATCCACGCCTGTTGTAACCCTTAGAAAATATTCCTTAAAAAATCCACGCCTGTTGTAACCCTTAAAAAATATTCTTGAAAAAATCCACGCCTGTTGTAACCCTTAAAAAATATTCTTTAAAAAATCCACGCCTGTTGTAACCCTTAAAAAATATTCTTTAAAAAATCCACGCCTGTTGTAACCCTTAAAAAAATATTCTTTAAAAAAATCCACACCTGTTGTAACCCTTAAAAAAATATTCTTTAAAAAATCCACGCCTGTTGTAACCCTTAAAAAATATTCTTTAAAAAATCCACGCCTGTTGTAACCCTTAAAAAATATTCTTTAAAAAATCCACGCCTGTTGTAACCCTTAAAAAATATTCTTTAAAAAATCCACGCCTGTTGTAACCCTTAAAAAAATATTCTTTAAAAAAATCCACACCTGTTGTAACCCTTAAAAAAATATTCTTTAAAAAATCGACGCCTGTTGTAACCCTTAAAAAATATTCTTTAAAAAATCCACGCCTGTTGTAACCCTTAAAAAATATTCTTTAAAAAATCCACGCCTGTTGTAACCCTAAAAAAATATTTTTTAAAAAATCCACGCCTGTTGTAACCCTTAAAAATATATTCTTTCAAAAATCCACGCCTGTTGTAACCCTTAAAAAAATATTCTTTAAAAAATCCACGCCTGTTGTAACCCTTAAAAAAATATTCTTTAAAAAATCCACGCCTGTTGTAACCCTTTGAAAAAATCCTTAAAAAATCCACGCCTGTTGTAACCCTTAAAAAAATATTCTTTAAAAAATCCACGCCTGTTGTAACCCTTAAAAAAATAGTCTTTAAAAAATCCACGCCTGTTGTAACCCTTAAAAAATATTCTTTAAAAAATCCACGCCTGTTGTAACCCTTAAAAAATATTCTTTAAAAAATCCACGCCTGTTGTAACCCTTAAAAAATATTCTTTAAAAAATCCACGCCTGTTGTAACCCTTAAAAAAATATTCTTTAAAAAATCCACGCCTGTTGTAACCCTTAAAAAATATTCTTTAAAAAATCCACGCCTGTTGTAACCCTTAAAAAATATTCTTTAAAAAATCCACGCCTGTTGTAACCCTTTGAAAAAATCCTTAAAAAATCCACGCCTGTTGTAACCCTTAAAAAATATTCTTTAAAAAATCGACGCCTGTTGTAACCCTTAAAAAATATTCTTTAAAAAATCCACGCCTGTTGTAACCCTTAGAAAATATTCCTTAAAAAATCCACGCCTGTTGTAACCCTTAAAAAATATTCTTGAAAAAATCCACGCCTGTTGTAACCCTTAGAAAATATTCCTTAAAAAATCCACGCCTGTTGTAACCCTTAAAAAATATTCTTGAAAAAATCCACGCCTGTTGTAACCCTTAAAAAATATTCTTTAAAAAATCCACGCCTGTTGTAACCCTTAAAAAATATTCTTTAAAAAATCCACGCCTGTTGTAACCCTTAAAAAAATATTCTTTAAAAAAATCCACACCTGTTGTAACCCTTAAAAAAATATTCTTTAAAAAATCCACGCCTGTTGTAACCCTTAAAAAATATTCTTTAAAAAATCCACGCCTGTTGTAACCCTTAAAAAATATTCTTTAAAAAATCCACGCCTGTTGTAACCCTTAAAAAATATTCTTTAAAAAATCCACGCCTGTTGTAACCCTTAAAAAAATATTCTTTAAAAAAATCCACACCTGTTGTAACCCTTAAAAAAATATTCTTTAAAAAATCGACGCCTGTTGTAACCCTTAAAAAATATTCTTTAAAAAATCCACGCCTGTTGTAACCCTTAAAAAATATTCTTTAAAAAATCCACGCCTGTTGTAACCCTAAAAAAATATTTTTTAAAAAATCCACGCCTGTTGTAACCCTTAAAAATATATTCTTTCAAAAATCCACGCCTGTTGTAACCCTTAAAAAAATATTCTTTAAAAAATCCACGCCTGTTGTAACCCTTAAAAAAATATTCTTTAAAAAATCCACGCCTGTTGTAACCCTTTGAAAAAATCCTTAAAAAATCCACGCCTGTTGTAACCCTTAAAAAAATATTCTTTAAAAAATCCACGCCTGTTGTAACCCTTAAAAAAATAGTCTTTAAAAAATCCACGCCTGTTGTAACCCTTAAAAAATATTCTTTAAAAAATCCACGCCTGTTGTAACCCTTAAAAAATATTCTTTAAAAAATCCACGCCTGTTGTAACCCTTAAAAAATATTCTTTAAAAAATCCACGCCTGTTGTAACCCTTAAAAAAATATTCTTTAAAAAATCCACGCCTGTTGTAACCCTTAAAAAATATTCTTTAAAAAATCCACGCCTGTTGTAACCCTTAAAAAATATTCTTTAAAAAATCCACGCCTGTTGTAACCCTTTGAAAAAATCCTTAAAAAATCCACGCCTGTTGTAACCCTTTGAAAAAATCCTTAAAAAATCCACGCCTGTTGTAACCCTTAAAAAAATATTCTTCAAAAAATCCACGCCTGTTGTAACCCTTAAAAAATATTCTTTAAAAAATCCACGCCTGTTGTAACCCTTAAAAATATATTCTTTCAAAAATCCACGCCTGTTGTAACCCTTAAAAAAATATTCTTTAAAAAATCCACGCTTTTTTAACCCTTAAAAAATATTCTTTAAAAAATCCACGCCTGTTGCAACCTTTCAAAAAAATATTCTACAAAAAAATCCACGCCTGTTGTAACCTTTAAAAAAATATTCTTTAAAAAATCCACGCCTGTTGTAACCCTTAAAAAAATATTCTTGAAAAAATCCACGCCTGTTGTAACCCTTAAAAAATATTCTTTAAAAAAATCCACACCTGTTGTAACCCTTAAAAAAATATTCTTTAAAAAATCCACGCCTGTTGTAACCCTTAAAAAAATATTCTTTAAAAAATCCACGCCTGTTGTAACCCTTAAAAATATTCTTTAAAAAATCCACGCCTGTTGTAACCCTTAAAAAAATATTCTTTAAAAAATCCACACCTGTTGTAACCCTTAAAAAAATATTCTTTAAAAAATCCACGCCTGTTGTAACCCTTAAAAAATATTCTTTAAAAAATTCACGCCTTGCGTGAGTCCTTAAAAAAATATTCTTTGAAAAAATATTCCTGTGATAACAAAGATGGCATCTGGTGATTATGAACGACTTAACATTCTTGCATAAAAGTTATCCTTCAAGTGGGAATCCTTCTATTTCACGAGGACTTCGAGGATGGGAAGAGCGATGGAAATAATAGAATGCACAAAAATATGTCACACCATTATCAACACATGTTTATGACTTTGTATTATATTCACAATGGAAGGAAGAAAATACCAAAGAAGACTAGGAAAATGCCGCCAATACAAAAGAGGAAAATAGAACAAAAAAAAAAGAAATAACGTCAAAGAGATGGGGATGCTTTACAAATTAAAACGGCAATGCCATTTGGGAAAAGGTGTAGCGGACTGGTCAGGATGGTTGGTAATGCGCAATGGAAGCATTTCGGATAACACAGGACAAACACCAAAAGTGGAAAAGATGACATTAGAAAATACAAATGTTACAGACAAACAAAGATGGGGTTGATAACAAGTGTGGACATGGCCTTTTCTAATGAATGAAAGTAATATGCCGTATTTGTATAAATGCATGTGTGTGTGTGTTAGAATGACAGAGAAAGGATGAATGATGGATAAGCAGAGAAAGCACAAGCTGAATGACCCTTTACGAGGGATATAAAAATAATTAGGGAATTTAGATATATGACAGGAGTGGATTTTTTTTAAATATTATTTATGGGTCCAGATTGTTGTAAATTTTTTATGAATATTTTTTCAAGGCCTTACCGAGGCGTGGATTTTTTAAAGAATATTTTTCAAGGCCAAACCAAGGCGTGGATTTTTTAAAGAACATTTTTTCAAGGCCTTACGAAGGCGTGGCTTTTTTAAAGAACATTTTTTCAAGGCCTTACCAAGGCGTGGATTTTTCAAAGAATATTTTTCAAGGCCAAACCAAGG